>NW_027137697.1:0-2998 GCF_001692895.1 Cenococcum geophilum 1.58
TTGCGTTTTCTTATAAAATAGATTAGCTAGTATTTCTCTAGTAATAATTAGACTCTATATCGTCTTACCTATTCTATATAGGTGTTATATACTTTCTCTAGTGTTCTGCAATTCTCTGCGGCTATTAGCCCGTATATAATTAGGTTTATATCGTCAATAAAGCCTATCCCCTAGGTCGCCCCTTCCTTAAAGAAGTTAAGTAGGTTGCTTATAAAGAAAAGAAANAGTATAGGCGAGAGGGGTAATCCTTATAGTATTCCTGTTATAACTGCAATAGGGGGGCTTTGGTATCCGCTAAAGACTAGTAATATTTCTTTTTAACNTATAAACCCTTAAACAAATTATATAATCCATTCTAGGAAGCCTTTTGCCCTAAGGATATATAGGAGACGCTTGTGGGGTATATTATCGTAGGCGCTACTAATATCTAGGCTAAGCATTAATACTATAAAGTCCCTTTGCATNGCCNATGCAGATTTAATAGTGGCAGCAAGTAGCGTAAGTGCTAATAGTATTAAGCGGTTCTTTCTTACCCCNATTTAGCTTTGTGGTANTAGGGCGTATTTCTTAGCCGTGTCTACTATANGGTCCGCTATTACCCTTTCTAAGATCTTGCTAAGGGTATTCTTTAAGGCAATAGGGCGGTAGCTTCCTAGAAGTAAGTAGTCTGCTTTACCTTCTTTATGTAAGATAAATATTGTTATAGCTCTTCTAAGTCTTAGGTAGTAGCCTATTATAAAGCATACTCTAGCTATATCTATAAGCTAAGGTACTATTAGTNGTCCGTAGGTCTTTAGGGCTTTATTTAGGATCCNATCTGGTCCTAGTACTATATTATTTAAAAGGCGGCTAATAGTTNTAGCCATTTCTTTAGTTATTATNTCACTATTAACCCTTAGGCGAGTTACCGGTGCTTTACCCATAATAATACTAAGGTCTACTAAAGCTAGTTAAGGGAAAAATCTTTCTATAAGGATCTTTACCTTCTTATTATTATTACTTATAGCTAGTAATTTACCTAGTCTTTATAGGGGCGGAAGGTATAGGTCTTNTACTANACGTCCCNCCTTTTTCTTTACCTATTTTNCTATCCTCTAAAGACCTTTATTATAGGGGAGGCTCGGGTTAGTAGTATGCTTATTTATAAACCATCTCTAGCTATTCCTTANTTCTTTTTTTAGGGTATTCTTTAGCTNGTTTCTTATATCTTTATATTATCTCTTATNTTTAGGATTATAGCTGCTTATATATTTTCTTTTTACTTATTATTAGCTNGTAATAAGAGTTGCNTATTATACGGACTATNTATATTACGNGTAGGGGCCTAGTTTTAAGACCGGGCAGTGCTCTTCTAGCCTATTTTTAATTGCTGTTTAGATCCTTTCTAGTCTTCGGTCGATTTCCTTAAAGGTAGCTAATAAGCCTTACTTGTTTAGTATCGGGTGGATTTTTTCTAGGTCTTAAAGTTGTTATTTAACTATATTAAGGAAGCTGTTTATCTTAAGCTTTCTTATTACATATCTTTTGCTATTTAGTTGCGCCTTAATATCTAGATCTAGCTGTATCTAAATAGGGATATAGTCTAAGGCAAGTGCCTATTCTTCTTTAGGTTTNTACCTTTCGAGTCTCTAATATAGGCCTTCGTCNATAAATATAAGGTTAATTATGCTTCTAGCGGTGCCTTATTACTATATAATTACTCCTAGGGGGGTAGCTAGCTTAAGGCCCCCGGTATCTATAGCTCTTANTANGCACTCTACCTATNNTTTAGCAGTAATATAGATACCCCCCTACTATAGGTAGTAGAGGTTTATATCTCCTAATAGGATAAACTCTATACCTTTAGTTTCTAGTAAGCTTATTACTAATATAATGTTCTCTATTTATAGGACCCCTTTAACCCTAGGGTTATATATATTAATAATCTATACCGGTCCCCTATATATCTGGATTATTATTACTACAATATCTAGGTTAACTGCCTGCTATAACTATAAGGATAGGCTAATAGCCTTGCTAATTATAAAGCATATATATATGGCTGCTTTTAGTTCGTATAGAAGCTAAAATCCTTAGGGGCAGTATATTAATTATATGTAGGCATTATAATACAGCTCTTATATAGTAAGGATATAATATTTCTTTAGGTCTAGGCTATCTAATAAGGGCCTTATAAGATGGTGGTTTGTATTACCGCAGTTATACTATATAATAGATAGGTGGCGGACCCCTAGCGAGGGTCCTTTGCCTCTCCTTTATTCCTTACTTCTTCTATTTCCACTTTCTCTAGAATATTTAGAACTTCTGTCTTTTATATCTATACCCTAGTTACTACTTATTTTATATAGAGCTTTCTATTCCTATATCTTATGTTCCTACTAGCACTTCTATATCTAAATCTATTATTATCTCCAGTTTTCCCCTATCTTGCTTAGTTGCTATATACCCTTTAAGAGTCGGCTATAAATGTTATATTTGCCCATTAAGTCTAATTCTTAATTATTCTAGTCTCTAAGCGTACTATATAACTTTATAAAGCTGTTCATGAAGGGTATTCGCCTATAGGCGTACGCTCTCCCTTATATATGAATCATCCGTATTACACGAATACCTCGCGTCGCATCGATCTAGTTCCCCTCATCTAAACCATAGGATGGCTAGCATAGATCGCCCCTATGAGAGAATAAAACTAAATACTACTCTCGCCTATCTAGCAAGGCCTAATATCCTACCATATTATATACGCCTAAGGAAAGTTCAACGAAAGAGCCATCGGTTCTTAAGTCTGCCTATATTAATGCATGGCTTAGGTATGAGTCTATGCCCATGGAGCCTCCTATACGCTATTCTAAAGGTATGAAAGTATAGCGCGCCTAGAAAATGGCACCTATGAACCTGCTCCACTGTAGGCTTATTAAATCGCACCATGGTTATATTCTCATAGTAGATCCATAACCTGAGATAGATTCATTTATAGTTATTCCACGGAGTGTGAGTG
>NW_027137697.1:3095-57107 GCF_001692895.1 Cenococcum geophilum 1.58
ACACGTAGAGTCTATAGTTATAGAGCCTTGTACTGTATATAAGGCATTTATAATAATACCTTTTTTAGATAAGTTTTATATCCAGTGTATTATATGTAACGATAAGGAGCTTTGCGTTTAACTAGCGCCTCCCTAGCGGTCTCTGGCGACCTTATATTTTTTATTTATTCCCTATTATACTTGTATATATTTTCCTATATAGATTATTAGATTTAGCTAATCTAAAGCATTAGTAATTAAGGTCCGTTTATTTTACTATCCGATATATATGCTGTATTTATCCGCCTAGCGCTCCCTTTCTACCTAACTTAGGGCAACCGCGCAAACTTTACTCGATAATCTTTATAGAGCACGTTTATGCAATACCCGCTTCTCCTGCCGTCCCTAACCTTTGATGGCTTATTCCTTTACCTATTAGTCCCTTAGGGTAACCTAATTTTCCGTTCCTTAAGTATTGACTTATAATGGTTATAAACCTCTTATATTAAATTTTCATTAAGATTCTATTTCTCTAATCTATCCTAAGCCCCTCTACTTTTCTATAATTAGTTATATATTAGATTATATACCCAGTGTACTTTAGGGGGGAGGTGCCCTATATTATAGAAGCGCCAGCTACGCGCGCTAGGTATTACTTCGCCGTAAAAAAGGTGTTTTTAATTTTTAATTTTTAGCTATTAGAGGTTTAATTGAAGGGTTTTGCTAAAGGCGCGCCCTAAAGTTACGTAAACTAGCGGAGCCTTCTACTAGCATAGTTAGTTCGTTATAGCTAATTACTTCTCGTAACTATACTATAGATTACTAAAACGCGTCTAATAGGTTGTATATTTTGTTAGAGCCTTCATTAATAGAGCTCTTTCCGCTTACTATAGTATGCGTATTCGGCCCGTTTTTATTAATAGAGGCTATTTTACTAGGCATTTAGTTTCTGGTAGACGCAGCGAAGTATAAACCACCGTGTATTTGACGTATGCGTCCCCTGCGATTGCATGCATCTTTAGGGGATTCTCTATATTTTTTTAGGGTTCTTTTAGTTGGTTTTAGTCTTTTTTTAGGCCCGGGTGCAGTAAGAGCTCTCAGGCTATTATATTTATATAAAGGGTTAGATAAAAGCGCTCTCTTTTCTATATAATTAGTTTAAGTAATAGTTATTAACTAATACTATTAGTTTAAATAGGAGTATTAAAAGTTAATTATTTAATAGTATAAGAAGGCTAGTAATTAGGTAGTAAGTCTATTTAGGAAAATAATAAGGCCTTATTATAATAAATATTATAACTATTATAACCCTACTGCTTACGCTAAATATATAGCTATATCTATTATGCATAGTTACAAGATCTTCTATAATAAAGATATAAGGTACCTTTTTAAGCCCTAGGATTCATATAATCCTTGCGAGATTTAACTAGATTATCGTTTCTACTAAGAAGATACCATATAATTATTAAAGAATTAAACTCTAAGCTCCAGCCTCCCCAACTATATAATTTCCGAATTCCCTAGCGTTTTTTACTAGAAAAATACTAAACGCCACCCCTTTAAAAGGAGTGGCCCCTATAAACAAGTGAATCTTCCCTAATATTAATAAGATTTTATTAAAAATTCTAAAGAAAAACACCAGAGGCCTAGATAAAATATTAAAATAATAAACTCTCTATAAAATAATAAAAAACCTACTAATTTAACATTTTTACTGACTATTGGCTGGTTAAATGCATTAAATGGTCTAAATAAGTAACCTAATGTAACTTTTGAGATATCTAGCTATTTAAGTAGGAGAGTCGGTATATTAAGCTAGGGTTCTTCTCGGTTAAAGTAGAGAAAAAAGGGTTAGATTTCTATAAAGCCGTTAAGATTAAGTAGTTATATTTTAAAAATTTAAGATCTTACCTCCTGTTTAATGTGTTTTCTAAAAATTAAGTATAAGTTTAACCTTTCTAGTAGTAAGGTTGTGGATTTGAATATGCCGAACTTTAATACGCAGAACCTTATTAAATCTGAGAAAATAGGCAAAAGCTATTGTATATATAAGGCTTATTATAATTCGCTGATAAACACCTTCCTAAATCCGTCCTCCTTGGCCTGTAGGAAGACGGGATAACTAAGATATATATTTAAGATTTGCGTTATATTCGTAAAGCTCTTAAAGCTTTAACGCAGTAATTGCTTTTATGCTTTCTTGCATTTCTCCTACGCGAGTTTATAAAATAGCGTTAGTTATAGTAAATAGTAAAAAAATAATGGTATTACCGAGAAAGAAAATATACCTTTTGTCTATATAGACTTTTTATATATCTTACCATAATATCTAAAAGTGTTAGGTTTCCTGTCTATTCTCTATTGCTTTTCTTAGAAAATCTATTACTTCTAAGATAAACCTCATAAGCATAGAAATAGGAGACTGCTGTATGTATTTTTTGCGCATATAACCAGGTTCTATTCTTACTTTCTTATAGTAACTAAGAAGATGAGCTAGGTTTGGCCTTTTTATAGATAGACTGAATCTATAGGCATATTAATGGTGGAACGTCTTTATTTGGCTTTTTAACGAACTTTTTAAGCTTTAGGGCTTCCTTTTTTATAAATCTAATGTACTTTTTAATTTGCCTAGAATTACCTTATTAGATATAAGTGTTTTTAACTAAATTCTTAGAATATATAGGAAATATACCCTGTATAACCTAATAAAGTTATAGGTGCTAATGCACCCTTTATAGCCTTATATACGGTTTTAAATAACTCGTTAATTTTAATAGAATTATTAGTTTCTGCTATTAAAATCTCTTATTACTTATTAAGTTCCTTATTAATTTTGGCATCTTCTATAGCTTTCTATATAGGATTTAAGGGAGTTTTAGTATCTAATAATAAAAGAAAAGAGTTAATTTAAGAGATATAAGACATTTTCTAAAAAGAACGGAAGTAATTCTTAAATTTTCTAAGGCTAGTAGTGTGTAAAAAATAATTAGAAGGTTTTTAGTAAAAATGAGGTGCGGGGTAAGTCCTTTATTAAAGAAATCTAAAAAATAATTAGTGTTTATAGAAAAAACCGCTAATATAGCTATTTTCGCTATATAAATCTAAAATTAAATATTTAAAATTTTAAGATATTTTAATAAAATCTCGAAAAGCTCTATTATAATAATTGTTTTTATAGTATGGCTTTATTAAAAAGAAAAAAGTAGNAGCTTAATTNGGGTATAGGAGGGACCTTAGGTTTAACGAGAAATNAAGCTTAAGATGCTATAGTTNCTATTTAAAATNAACGGCTTCTTNGGTTTACTAAGGAATTTATTTAATTNGGAAGAAGAATATATAAAGAGATCGCAATTTATAAGGAAATGTTAGTATAACTATAAAGAGAGTATATCCTTAATAGAAAAATATAATTAATTTATTTAGGCAAGATAAAGGAGAAATGGTGCAGTTTTTTAAAGAATCTGATATAAAGGATATTAATCCTCTAAGAATTTACCTATACTGTATAAATGATCTTTAAAAATACTAAAAGATACTTTTACTTTTTAGTTCCTCCGAGGCCCACTCTTATACTCTTTTAGTCTTTAAGAATTCCTCTAATATATCTTAGCTATATTAAGAAAGAGACCGCGCTTTACCTCTCTAAGCAGAGGTTACTATTTAAAGGTAGAATTTATTTAATTTTAACTTAAATATTAAGACTACTGGAGATTTTACTTTAGTACAGCGAGGTCTTTAGGAGACTTTCTTGGAACTTATACGAAATCTATCTTAGTTTAATTAGTACCTTAACCAACCTTAAGTATTAACCTTAATTTTTTAGTTAAATACCCTTAAATCTTCTCTGCCACTCTGAGAAAACTATCGCCTATTTAAGGAAATTACTATAAACGGAAAACTACTAAAGTTCTTAAATGAGGATATTATATAGCCGCACGGAATTATTAGTTATACTAATAATATTTCTTAATTATTTTATAATTGGTACTACTCTTTACTTATAAAAGTAAAAGGTGTTCCAATTCCATTAAAATATTGGGCTTAATTATACCGTAGCGTAGTAAAAGAGTCTTAGGAAACCTTAAAAAAGGGCTATTTAGAGTAAAAGGTATTAATATATCTAATTTATATTAAAAGCCCTACCTATATTTACTAATTATACTTTATTTTATAGACTATTATATTAATATATAGTATATATTCTAGTAAAACTACTTTTTAGGAGGACTTTTCTATGGTTAATAAGAGCTCTAAGTAGAGTAGGCGCATGAAATGGATGGAAATAGTATTAAAAGCTCGGTTAAAACGTCAAATAATTAATACCGAGGATGTTGTAAGGGCAAGAGCTGAATATTAAGGAAAATCGCCGGGTTTTAACGAAGTTTTTGTGTATTAAAAAGGTTTAAAGGTGGAGGTATATAAGAGTAATTACCAAATTGCTCGGAAATACTAAGAACTTAAAGGGGAATCTTGGCCTTGGGATAATAATGATCTTAATTAGCGCAATAAAACAATAAAACGTCTTTGCGGTTTTTCCTCTCGTTTTTTCTAATAAATTATAAGTGCGCATTCAGAATTTATAATAAGATTTAGTATCTACTATGTTAAAAAATTCGTGCTTATGGCGCATGCCCGCTTTTAAGATTTTCTTAGAAAATTTAGTAGATAAGGCCAAATTCCTGGTACCACCCCTTAAGAATAGTTACCTTTACTATATCTAGACCTCTACTGGACTATTACCGGACGGTTACCGGACGGTTACTTTTTAGTCTTAAAGAAGCTTTAAGCCAATTTTACTAGTAATTATGTGCCTTTAGAAACCTGGCGCTAGGTTTTATTATAACAGTCCATTAAGTACTAGAAAAAGGACTAAATATATATTTTTTTCTCGGAAAATATATAAAATGCGATATATTATCTTATACTTTTAGAGTAAGCCTAACTCTGACCCTATCTTATATTAAGGCGTACTAGGTATTTCTAGGCATTAACTAAGCCGTATATAGAATCTTACTAACTTTTCCGAGAATGGGGCTTATTTTTGGTGGTAACATTAAGATTTGGCCTAAGCGCGCGTGGCCTAGGCGGTCTAAGCCCGGTTAGAGGTCGGACTGTTACTTTTCCAGTTTGAAGGTTTACTTCTCTGCTAACTACTGGCTTACTATACTATTTTGGTCCTAGTCTAGTTTATAAAGTTAATCTAGTTCTTTATTTAACTCTTCTATATTCTAGAGTTCTCTTAACTTGGGCTCTTATAGTTAATAGCTTATACTATACTTAGCGTCCTTATAAACTTAGTATGCGGCATTATAATAAAACGCGAAACTCTTAATTAAATACTCTTTAGTTCCTTATAGTGTATTATCGTCCTTTTATATATATATATACTATCTACTAGTCTTATTCCCTTTACTACGTAGTTGTAACGGAATTCCCTAGAAGGTATATATTAGATAAGATAGAAGGAGGTCTTATCTATATTCTAGAAGAAGGTCTTATCTATATTCCAGAAGAAGGTCTTATCTATATTCTAGAAGAAGGTCTTATCTATGTTCTATCTACGTCCTAGAAAACACGGTTAGATAGATAAGGGGTAAAGGGTTTTACTAGCGTCTTAGAAAGATTATATAGGGAGCTAGTTCTCCTCTAGAGAAGAACTAGCGATTAGTCTCTAAATAGAAATGGTTAGAAGCATTTATCCTTTAATATATAAAACTTATTCTACCTTTAACTTACCTTCTATTTACCTTTAACTTACCTTCTACTTACCAGTAACACTGTTAATTAGATAATTATACGTTCCGGTTAGGCTAGCCTCTTATAATTCTAATTGCTTACAATCCGTTAGGAACGTACGGCTATTAATTAATGATAATAAACTATACTCCTGTACCCTATAAAGCAACGCCCTTACTGTAAGAGGCTTAAAGAGTCTCCCTAGAGGAGCGCATTCCCTCTTTCTATAAAGAAGCTATAGCTAGTCCGTCTAACCTTATAAGACCTTTAGGAACGATTACCGCTAGGGAGTTATTGGAGCGGTCGCTATATAAGACCCTATAAAAAATAAAGGAGTTAGAGATACGATTAAGATAAGCATATTAAGACTACTAAGAATAATTGTAAGGACAATTGGGGGAAGTATAGATACCCTAGACACGAAGCGGACTTAAAGGGGTAACGCCATACTATGCTATAACGTTAGAAAAACCTAAATTCCGTATAAAGGAACCTGATAAGTACTATGGTAATAGTCTTTGGAACTACAATCGTTTTATCTAATAATGCGAAACTAAGTTTCGGCTAGATCTAAAACGTTACTCTAACGAGTATAATTAGATACTAATTGCTTCTACCTTCCTACGTAGCACTGTTAAGAGTTTATGGATATACTATAAGAAGAAACTTACTATATCCCTTAAATTTAGCGAACTTAGGACCTAGTTAGTTAATTAGGTCCAAGACCCTATTAATTAAGGGATAGACTATAACTAGCGATACTATAACGCTAAACAGCGGGATAGTCAGACTGTGGTCTAGTTTATAAACTACTTAGAAGAACTAGAAGACAATATACCCTACTCAGATCTATAGGATAACGCTATATAACTTCACTAGCTACTCGCTAAGCTATGACCTAAGATTTAACAGGCCATATAAGAGAAGGGCGAAATTCCTACCTTTTAAGAAAAGCTTATCTCTAAAGCTACTCGGATTAAGAGTGCTAAAAGAGACTATTTAGGTAAGTAAAAGGAATAAGACGCTAATAATAAAGAGCGTAGGACTAGACCTAGCTTTAATAATAGGGGTAGATTCCAACCTAACTGCTCTGCGGAAGGATAACGCGAGTAGGCCTCGTAGCCCTAGAGTAATGCTGGTTAACCCTAAAATAATAATAGGTAGAGACCTAATCCGTAAAAGGGGAACTGGGAGACACGCACCTGTTATAACTGCGGTAAGAAGGGCCATATAAGCCGCTTCTGCCGGTAAAAAAAGCAAAAGTTGGCTTAATTAGAAAAAGAGACAGCCTAGTAGATCTTTACTCCCTTACACTAGGCTAGCAAGAGAAGGAGGGAGTAAACTACCGTATAGTTATTCCTATCTCTATTTAAGTTAATAATAAATAGGTAACGCGAGACTGCCTTATAGATAGCGGCGCGAGTATAGGGTTCATTTCTTAATTACTAATAAAAGAATTAGATTTAGACCTTAGCGGCTTATAGGTGCGCACCATTTAAAGTATCAGAGGCTACCGGATTCTATGCTATGGGGAATAGGCTTTTTCCATGGCCAGCTAGGACCGCGATAGTCTATAGAATACGCAGGAGATGCGCTTTTATGCCGCAGAAATCAAGGGGTATAACCTTGTTTTAGGATACCTATAGCTTCGCTAAGTTAATTCGGATATTAATTAGCCTTTAGCCTCGTATTAACATTAGAAGTCTTAACCGCGCATTATAGTTAAAGATTAAGAGACTTTCTTAAACTATATGTAAGAAGAAGGGTGGGTATATACTATATATACTACTTTTAACACCAAGAACGGGGACACAGGATATTCATTTTCGGATATCTGGCTATGCGCAGTTAAGAAACCAGAGATTCTATAGGAATATGCGGACTTAAAGGATGTTTCTAGTAAAGAGGCTATATAAACCTTACCTAACCCTATATTGGTTAAGTACGAGATAAACATAGGGGATAAACAACCTCCTTTTGGACCGCTATATAACCTATTAGAAAATAAGCTGGTGGTACTGCGTTAATATATAGTGGACAATCTTTAGAGAGAATGGATTTGGCCCTTTATAAGCCTAATAGGGGCGCCGATTATATTTGTACCTAAAAAGGACGGGACCTTTCGCCTTTATATTAACTATCGGGCGCTAAATAAGATTACTATAAAGAATCGCTACCCGTTACCCTTAATAGGGGAGCTTATTAACAGGCTGTTGGGCGCAAAGATATTTATAAAATTAGATCTAAAAGATGCATACTATTAAATCCGGATTAAAGCCGGCGATAAGTAGAAAACGGCGTTCCAAACACGGTACGGCCACTTTAAGTACCTAATAATACCATTCGGGCTCACTAACGCACTAGCGACATTTCAGGCCTATATTAATAAGGCATTGTTAGGCCTATTGGACACGATATATATAGTCTACCTTAATAACATTATAGTCTACTTTAATAACTACGAAGTATATACGTACTACGTATAAATGGTACTAGAAAGACTACGGGAATATAAACTCTATATAAACCTGAAAAAGTGTACGTTCTATGCTACTAGCATTAATTTTTTAGGCTTTATCGTTAGCGTTAACGGAGTGTCAATGGAGAAAAGTCAAGTGGACGCCATTAGGGAATAGCCCTACCCCACAACATTTAGAGAAGTATAGGTTTTCTTAGGTACGGCGAACTTCTACCGAACGTTTATTATTCACTACTTATAAGTAATACTCCCAATTACTAATCTACTAAAAGGATCCAAAAATGGTAGGAAGTTAAGACCCTTTATATTTAGGGAAGCTACTAAGCAGGCTATAGACCGGTTAAAGGATTTGTTTACGTTAGCGCCTATCCTAATATACTTCTACTAGGAGTTACGTATATACCTTAAAACGGATGCATCCGGCTTTACCCTAGGGGCAATTATATCTCAATTAAAAGACGGAAAATGGCATTCTGTGGCGTTTTAGTTAAGGAAAATAACCCCTATAGAGCAGTGTTATATAACACACGACTAGGAGCTGCTTACAATAATCGCAGCAATAAAGCACTGGCGACATTATTGTATGGGAAGCAATTATCCCATTAAAGTCCTTATAGACTATAATAACCTAGAATACTTTATAACTATAAAGGTGTTAAGCGGTCAATAAGCCAGGTAGGCAAAGGCACTATTGTAATACAATTTTAAGATTACGTACCGCCCAGGAAAGACAAATCCTACTAATAGGTTATTAAGACGTCCGGATTATAAGATAGGGAGGATCTAAGACAGCACAGGGGAAATAATCCCCATATTATAAAATTTGCTTAGGAAGAAAGAAGACTCTTTCCCTAGAACTATAGAATTTCGCGGCAGGGTAGAGGTCCTAGTAATACAGCTGCGAAGCGATATAATTGTAGAGCCGTAGGATATAGTTATAGACTAGGTTATAGACTAAGCAGACGTTATAAAGTTGGCGTACCCTAGAATTAGCGAGAATTCTATGGGATGTGCTGGAGGTGTCACGGTACCTTTGACTTAACGGCGTATTAGCTACAAGTTCTCGGATCTAAGAAAGATAGGCGAGATGCCTATCCACAGCGTGGCACACTATATAATAGTAGGAGAATCTACTAGCACTAATAGTTTAAAACGTCTCGTGCCACGCCTTAAGTCCGTAATAGTAGCAGGCGAAACGGAAGTAAGTAATCTATACGAAACCTTTCCGGATTTTCTTCTTTAAGCTTAATAAAGGGACACCTTCGCCTTTAGGGAGAGGTGGAAAGATATAATAAAGACCGACTTGGCTAGAGTCACTAAGAAGCTATAGTAGTAAGACTAAAAGGGTTTATTGCGCTTTAAGGGTGCTGTATATGTCCTAAAGGACCAAGCGATTTAAGATAAAATTTTAAAGGTCTTCCACAATAACCCTTTTAAGGGTCACTATAGTGCTAATAGAACCCTTAAGGCCGTTTAAAGGAAATACTTTTAGGACGGAATGTCTAAAGAGGTTAAGGACTATGTATTAAGGTATAATACGTGCTAAAGGATATAGATATCTAGGTATCGCCTATACGGCGAGTTATTAGTGCTTCCTATTCCGTAGGGACCTATATTAGAATTAACAATGGATTTTATTACAGGCTTACCCCCTACTAAGACAAGAACTGGAGAGGTTACTAACGCTATCCTAGTAATTGTCAATAGGTATACAAAGTTTTTAGAATACTTTGCTGTTATAATAACGATCATAGTAGTAGAACTAGCAGACCTGTTTTTAAAACGGTAGCTCTTATTTAGTATGCTAAGGGGAATTATATCTAACAGAGGCACCGTATTTAATAGTGCATTTTGGTCTTCATTCTATCTCTTATTGAAAATACGGTAAAGGATAAGCACTACCTTCTACTTACAAATAGACGGGTAAATAGAGCGTCTAAATACGTTATTAGAACACTACCTCCGCTGCTATATTAATTATCAACAGGATGATTAGACATTGTGGTTGGCTTTAGCGCAGCACATATATAACATAAGCATCTATAGTAGTACAAAAATGACCCCTTATAAAGTATTATTTGGGGTAAAAGTAAATAACCCCTAAAACGTTAAGGACATCATTCCTAAAAGAGAGGCACTAGTGGCATCCGAAAGAATTAAGTAAATAAGAATTTATAGAGAGGAACTCGAAAAGCACTTGCTAGACGCCTAAGCCGTGCAAAAAAGGTACTATAACAAAAAATATATACTAAAAGAATTCGAGATAGGAGACGAAGTCTTACTATCTATAAAAAATATCCGAACAAAACGCATTAAGAAGAAGCTGGATCACCGGTAGCTTAGACCCTTTAAAATAGTTAAGAAAACTAAAGGAAACTAAGCCTACAAATTGGAATTACTAAAATCTTATCCAATACATCCCATATTTTATGTTTCCTTACTAAAGCTATACCGGAGAAAAGATGGTGCGGAACCGCCCCTACCTAGCGAAATTAATAGGGAACTGGAATGGAATGTAGAAGATATTTTAGACCAAAAATGGCGCTAGAAGAAGCGCGAATTTTTAGTTCGTTAGGAAGAATACTCCTAGGCGTATAACAGTTGGGAACCTAAGGAGTACCTTTAGCCGGGATGCGACACCGCAATTAAAACCTTTCTAAGAACTAAAGGTAAAGACTTAAAAATGGTTCCGGATATACCACAGATAAAGTAATAGGGAAGACCCCACAAATTAAAACTATAGAATTAAGTATAGGTATTAAGAACGGAAATGTTTCGCTATTATAATAGGGATCCTAGAATCCTATAAAAGAAAGCCTATAGGGATTTATAGGAGAACTACTAGGGATACTGTTTAAAGAAGACGCTGTATAAGAAGGAGCAGTAGCACTATAAGAAGTGGCCTTAGGGATTCAGCAAGATCCCCTAGGGATAAAAGGAGAGTATCTGGCCTAGCACCGGAGATACGTAGTAGAGTTAATAGTACGAAGAGAAGCAAAAGGACAGCCTATAAAGAATTAGAAATTTTAAGGAATTGTAAGGCACCTATAGGAACACTACCCGTTTATTACATATGGGGATTATAGTAGTGCACTGCGTTTATATAGATTGTTACCAAAGCTTAGAATAAAGGTATCCCTAAAGTATAAAGTTAATTCCTAATAATAGGGCATTTTAAAGGTACCCGAGAGGCACTATATAAAGCTATTCTATAAGAAGGAAAGAGCTAGGTAATAACTTAAACACTAGTAGCAGCAATAGGAGCCTCCTCTTCCATCTTAACGTTATTATTAACGGTATTATTAGCTCCTCCATCCCTAGAAGCATTAGCACTTCCACTAATATTCTTCTTAGAATGATGGGTACTGGAAGGACCAGCACGGGCGGGAGACTGGCGAGGAGAACGTTTATCTTAACCTTCGTCGCTATCCTTAGTATCCCTAGGTTCCAAATTGGCGTCTAAGTAGGGATTAGAGAGATGTTAGCTAAAGAAGTTAGTACAGTTCCTAAGTAAGTCACTAGAGAAACTTACCTAGCTAAAGTAGCCCGCGCAAAAATACGAATGTTATTATTAATAAAGACGAGCTGTTCGTATATACACTCCTGGATACTATATATCTAAGAACATTACGTCTTTATAGTAGTGGAAACCCTTATAGAATTAAAGAGTCTATAAGCAAGGGAAGACACCTTCTATCCCCGCCTGTTACTATTAGGATATTAGCGGAAATCTTAGATGGCGCGTTAGAGCCTATAAGTCTTATGCGTATAGATAGCGGGGATCTAGTATAATTAGCAAAATCTAGAATAGGATAGAATGGGAAATACTAAGACGCAGGTCTTTCTCCTACTGCGACAATAGGAGCACTTGGATTTGTTTTCGCTGAAGCAAGACATCTTACAGACGTAGGAAGGATCCTGCGTAAGAGCATAAACGCAGCAATAATAGCATTTTAGGGAAACTGCCGTAGGAGTAACAGACGCTGTCTAGGGCGTCACTGGGAGATTAACGACACTGCCGCCGGTCTAGGGACCATGAGCCATTATAAGAGAATACTCTAAGAAGTTAGCATTATTATAAGAAGATAAGGTGGGGATCCTATTACTTATAGATATATTATAAAAAGAGAATAAAGCAGCTATAAAAGAATAGCTAGAGATATAGAAGCTAAAAGCGGAGATATAGAGGAAATAGTCTGCTAAAAGATAAGATAAATGGTGTTGTTAATAAAAAGACGCGTAAGAGGCGATAGCTTATAAACTAGAAGAAAATTAAAATAAAGACGTTATTATTAGAATCTATTTTAGGTAAATAGGGATGGTAGCTTATAGACGTATTGTATAGGACAACCTCTAGATTAACTTATAACAAACTCTTATAATAAGAAAAGTAAATCCTATCCAATTTTCATTATTATTATTTTAGTTCTATTATAAAGGCATTATAGGGAACTATAGTGGGAAAAGAGCAGAGGAACTAAGGATAAAGTAAGGTTCTACGCTAGTAAAGAACTAGCTATAAGCCGCATTATAGAGTACCTTTCTACTAAGAATTTCCTTAGTGGTTTTAGCCGGAACTCTATAAAAGCTTAGTAAAGGCGAAGTCTTAGAGGACTAAAACCCTTAAAGGGGAGGCAATTGTAACGGAATTCCCTAGAAGGTATATATTAGATAAGATAGAAGGAGGTCTTATCTATATTCTAAAAGGAGGTCTTATCTATATTCCAAAAGGAGGTCTTACCTATATTCCATCTACGTCCCAGAAAACACGGTTAGATAGATAAGGGGTAAAGGGTTTTGCTAGCGTCTTAAAAAGATCATATAGGGAGCTGGTTCTCCTTTAAAGAAGAACTAGCGATTAGTCTCTAAATAGAAGTGGTTAGAAGCATTTGTCCTTTAATATATGAAACTTATTCTACCTTTAACTTACCTTCTATTTACCTTTGACTTACCTTCTACTTACCGGTAATACTGTTGATTAGATAATCATATGTTCCGGTCAGGCTAGCCTCTTACAGTAGTTACTCTAACCACTTCTATAGTTTTTGGTGAAATAACTCTATTTTTTTTATAGTTTATATAAGCTCCTTCTTTATACTACCTTTCTTACTATAAAGTTCGCCTAAACGTCTTCTACTACTAAAATCCCTAGTTTAGCCTCTATTCCTTAGACCTTTAATTATTTAATCTTTATCCTCTAGGTTTTTATAGTCGTTTATTTTTATATTCTTTAGTACCACTTAGGTCTATTAGCTCTATACTATATTATAGTCTAAATACCTATTAGTATGTCTTCTTTATATACGCCGGTCCCTACTATATTCTACTTATTCTTTCGCTTTAGTATAGTTAGTTATCTACCTTAATAGCTTATTTTATAAGTTCTATTATATCGCTTAGATTATCTATTAGTATTATAGTTGCTTAAACCTTAGCCTTTGTCCCTTCCTATACTAAGCTATTAACGCCCCTTAGTTCTATTTAGTCTACGCTGCTAGTATATAAAACTACATTATATAGTCTATTGCTGATCCCTTTATATAAGCTAATATAGCTTCCCTTTAGCCGTTGCTATTGATTCTAGATCTCTGTATATCTGCGTAAGTCTACTAGTAAATCCGTCCTAGCTTAAGAATATATACCACGCCTTTAGGTTAGTGGTTACTATACTATTAGCTTATATCTCTATAAGATAATATTTAAACCACTTTAGTGCCTAACCCGTTAAGAATAACCCTGCGTATACTACTTGGTCCACTACCTATTCTAGTTTTATCCCTTTATATTAGATTTTTAATTTTATCTACGTAAGGAATCCCTTTAGCTTATACTTTTCTCCTAAGAATCTTTTAATTAATAGCATCTTAATCTTTTCTCTCTTTATATCTTGTAGTCATTAAAATAGTGCCTAATTATTAGTATTATTTTACTCTCTAATATTCCTAAGTTGGTTTATTATAACCACCTATAAGTTATTATTACGTATACTAGTATCTCTTCCTAATCCTAAAGTAGTTGCTACCATAAATAGCGTTATAGTTGCTACTTTAGGTAGTATGTTACTTAACTTTCTTTACTATAACCTTAGTAGTAAATATATAACAAAGCGTTATAGGAAATACTATAATAGACTTATTAGTGGGCTAGGTATATAGGTTAAAGAATAGTCAATAACATAAATATAACTAGTAGAGTAGGTTACCTAATAAATTAACTCTAATTATATTCTAAGATTTACTATAAAGAAGAAAACTATCTAGGTAGAGACTATAGTTCTTTAAATATATAATACTACGCCTAAGAAATATACGTTAGTATATTACATTCCTACGTTCCTATATTTTTACATTCCGAACTTATAATATAACTAGCTATATAACTTAACTACCCCTTATCCTATAGCTCGATCGGTTTTAGTGCCTCCCGTACTATTTTAACTAACCCGTTTATATCCCTTTTTAGTAGTACCACTACTAATAGTATAAGGTCCGTAATAATAGTATTAGGCCTTTATTAAGTTATTAGTAAATATAGCAGTAAGAATATAGCGACTATACTTTTTAAGATCTTTAAGGACTATAGGATTAGTGGTAATATTGGGTATTTTATAGCTAATAATGCTAAGTTAAATTATATATATTAAGGTAATACTTTAAGCGCTCTACTTAGGAATGTTAGTAAAAAAACGGAAGGTGTTACGGACCTTATATTGGCAGTAGTACTACTACTAAGAAGAGATATAAATGGGTTAGTTAAGATAGTATAGGAGGCGCTAGAACCGATTAAGCTATAGGATAAGGGGTAGCTAAGTTATATAGCGAGTTATATTATAAGTTTGGAACGTAGGAACGTAGGAACATAGGAACGCGATATACTAACGTACTAACGTACTAAACCTTTACTATAGGGAGGAGTTATATATTTAAGGACGTACGGTCTCTATAGATAGTTTCTCTTTTTTATAGTAAATCTTAGAATATAATTAGAGTTAATCTATTAGGTAATTACTCTACTAGTTATATTTACGTTATTAACTAATCTATACCTATATACCTAGCCCACTAACAAGTCTACTATAGTATTTCCTATAAGGCTTTGTTATATATTTACTACTACAGTTATAATAAAAGAAGTTAAATAATATACCACTAAAAGCAGTAGCCATAACGGCGTTAATGGCAGCGACTATATTAGGATTAGGTAACGACACTAGTATAGCAGATACTAACTCTTAGCTAGTTACCATTAGATAGCTATAGAAAATAGTTAATTAATTAATAAACAATAATAGGATATTTAAGGAAAGGATTAATGGAATCGGAGCAGCTAAGGTTAAGTTACCCTTAATTAAGTAATTCTTAGGGGAGAAGTTAAAACTTAAAGAATTCCTTATATAAATGTACTTTAAGGTTATATAGGAAGGAGTTAAGCTAGGAACACTTATAGATTAAGTTACTTATATAGGACTATTCTTAATAGGAAGGGTACTTAAGTAGTTTAAGTCTTACCTTATAAAGATATAAGAGCATAGCATAACAACTACTAACTAGGAGGTATAGTATATATCCTTAAGTTAGAACGGGTTCACGGAATAATTAATATAGATATTTAAAGACCTAGAGGCAACTACTATGGTAAAAAAAAAGCTTTAAAACTTAGTATAAAGGACTTTAGCAATTAAGTATATGATATAGTTTTAAATATTAGCAATATAGGTTAAATAGAATAATAAGGCGCTTATAGTATAGTATAAGTAAGGACTTAAGGCAAAAGTCTAGGATGTAATTATCCTAATAGAAGATACGGATACTCTTAGAGACTTAATTAACTAAGCTATTAAGATTAATAATAGGATCTATTAAAGAGAGCAGACTAAGAAGGGTTAGGATAGAGTTCCACAGTTATATAAGGCGCGAGGTACGCAATAATAAAGTTAAAGTTAAAAATTATAGTATAGTGCAGAGCTAATAGACCTAAGTAATACTAAAGAAAATAAGAAATAAAATAAACAACTATAGAAACCTAGAGGACAAGAATTAAGTAATTAAAGGTTTAAGGAGTAGAGGCTAAACTAAGGATCTTAGCAGTAGATGACGTTTAGGCGGACTCTATAACAAGAAAAATAGTTTAAAGAAGGAGCTTATATAAATTACGGGAAATAAGGTTATTTTATTAGAGACTATAGAAGTAGGCAGAGTTACTATATAGTAAAAGGAATGATATTAGTAGACGATATATACGTATAGAGGGATGATAATATACTGCGAGGAACAAAAGAGTGTTTAATTAAAAGTTTTGCGTTTTGTTATAATAACGCATGCCAAATTTATAAGGACGCTAAGTAAAACTTTTACCACACATGCAACCTTACCAAAAGGTAGCGCCGCACTTTAAAACTTACGCATATCCATCTCCCTATTAAAAACAATCGATTTTCCGACCTTTAAGACCTGATTCCTACTGCCTAGCAGGCTAGAGGTGGATTTGTTTACCGTTTTACCCCCTTTTACCTAAGAGAAAATTCTTCTAAGGAGTAGTCCTAGCTTATAAGCGAAAATAGGCAAGATAGGGATAGGAACACCAAACTAAAAATAGACCTTTTTTAGGCCTTTCTTCTATAAAGCAAAAGCCTAATAAAATAGGGAGTATAGATACCATTTCTATATCTCCTTTAGTTAGATTTTCCTTAGTAAGAGGAGGATTGCCTTTTTGGGCTTTTCTGCTAGTAAAATCCTAATAAGTCCTTTTTTCTAGTAGTTTTTTCTACTTCTAATAGTAAAAGAAAATAACTACCCTAGTTTTTTTAAACTAGTTTTTCTACTAATTTTTAACCTAATCTTCCCAGAAATCCTCTAGTAGGGTTAGTAAGGAGAAAAGGTGTAAATGGATAGTAAAAAACTAGTTCGGCTTTTTACCTAGTTTTTTTATCTTTAGGACTAGAAGATAAGAGACCTAAGGAGGTTATTATCTACTAAAAAAAACTAGGAAACCCCCCTATAAGCTATAAGCTACTAAATCCAAAATGCTTAAGGCTTTAAAGGAGCCTAAAAAAAAGCCTCCTAAAGAAAGGCCTTCTATAGAGATAAGTGATAACGAAATATTATCTACCTCTTCTCTTCCGCCTTCCCCCTACCCATTTAAGGAAGACGTAAAAATAGAAGAGGTAGATAAGCTATCTCTAGGCTATAAAAAAAGGAACGAAAAGAAAAGAAGCCGCCCTTAATCTTCTCCTAAAAAAGAAAGCCGAACATAAATAAGAAAGATAGCAAAACTTAAGCCTATTAAAGCTAGTATATCTTTCTTTCTACTTTTACCAGAAGAACACCTACGAAAGGCTTTAGAAAGCCTAACCTGGGCCTATAAAGGGCTAGAAGAAAAAGAAAAAAAAAAGTAAATTAAATAGCTATAAGACTATATACGAAGTATTTTAGTAGGAAAAAATCCCTTTATAAAAGGAGAAAAACAGAAGAAAGACGTCCTAAAAGGACTAGTAGAAGAAGTAAAAGCCCTCCATAAAGAAATGGCCCCCCTAAAAAGCTATATAGAAAAGCTAAAGAATGGCCTTTCTTCTTCTACTTTCTCCTTTTCTTCTCCTTCCTCTTCCTCTTCCCTCCCTTCTCGTTCTCCTCCTACTAGTAAAGTAACTAGTTATACTACCAGCCCTACCTCTACTAGAGGAAAAAAGAAGTAGCTATAAGAAAGGAAACTTATCCTTATTACAGACCAAAAGGACTAGCCTCTAAATATCTTCTCTATCCAAAATAGAGTTAATTAACTATTTATATCCAAATTGTAAATAAAGAAGCTAGTTATAGCCTCTATAGCTAGAACTAAAGAAAAGTAGAATATTCTCCTTACGACTATAGAAGAATATAATGTAGACGTTTTAGTAAAATATAAGGAAATCTAGTCTAGCTACTTTTGCTTTAAAAGGGAATAAAAACTAGAGCCCTAGGCTTAGGTAGTAGCTTATAGTGTCCTAATCTCCCCTTTTCTAGGAGAAGGAGGCTCTAAGCTTCTAAAAGAAGAAATAAAAACCTTTAATCCTATTAGGATACAGGGACTACCTAGGTGGATTTCGTCTAGGGAAACGAGATATAATCTATAAACTAGGTTCGGCTCTATAGTCTTTATTATAGAAAACAAGGAGAAAAGATAGGAAATCCTTAAGTAAAAGGAAATCCTAATTATAGGGGTAGCTGCTAAGGTAGTCAAATACCTAAAAGTCTCTCCTACTATACAGTGCACAAGTTGCCAAAAATTTGGCTATATAGGAGATAGATGCTCTACTAGGGCCTATTGATTTTGTGCAGCAGTATATCTATCTAAAGACTACTCCTGCCCTACTTGTAATATAATAGGCAGACCTTATAAGCATACTACCCCTCTTTGCAGTAATTGTAAAGAAAACTACTTTGCTAATAGTAAAGACTGCGAGTCTCTTAAAGTAGCTAAACTAGTACATTAATAAGTATAAGCTTAGAAGGTTCTATATAGGAAGAAGAAGAGATTTCTCTAGTTTCTAAAACTAAAGGAGAAATCTCCTTTATATAACACAATATAGGAAAAAGATAAGAAGTATAATAAACCCTACTAGAAATAGAATTTAGAAGAAAAATAAATATTATCCTAGTATAAGAACCTAGTACCTAGAAGGATAGACAAAAAGGATCCTACTTCTCTATTCCACATCCTATATTTAACCTTCTCCTCCCTAGTAATCTAGCTATTCGCCCTAGAGTAGCTATTTATATAAGGAAAACTAGTTCTAGTGTCCTATAATATAGAACTAGGGAGGATATCTACAAAGATATAGATATTATAGCATTAGAAATCTATAGCTAATTTAAAAGATTTTTATTGTTTAATATCTATAACGAGAGACAACTAGACAAGAACTCTAGAACCTAAAGAAATAGTACGACTACTATCTCTAGGGCCATTTTAGAACTAGAAATAAACCTCCCTTTTATACTAATAGGAGACTATAACCTACACTATATATGGTGGAACGCGTTAGCTAGGAATCTAACTAAAGAGGCTAAAGAACTAGTAGACTGGCTAGATAAATATAACTGCTAACTACTAAATTTAGACGAATAGAAGGGGACCTTCTATAGATCTAATATAAGGGAAAAGTCTATTATAGACCTAGCCTTCTACTTAGGAAACTTTTAAGAAAATACCTAGGATAATTGGACTATAATAGAAGAAGTAGGATCTGATTATAAGACTATAGAATTCTCTCTATTTACTAGAGAGACGTAAAGATACCTAAACCCTCTTTAAGAAACTCCTTTCTCTATAAAAAATGCAAACTGAGAACTTTTCTCTACTTCTTTAAAAGAGTAAGTTCTAGAGCTAGAACTAGAAGCGAAACTTCTAGTACTAGAAGAACTAGTAGGAGAAAACCCCTATATAGAGATAGGAGAAAAAGGTCCCCTAGCCTTTTTAGAAGATTTTTATAGACCTAATAATAGAAGCTTAAATACACTAGTAAATAATCTAGCAATAGACCTTACTAGCTATATAAAGCTAGTAGTAGAGAAAGTCATCCCTAGATCTAAAACCTGTAAATTCTTTAAACCTTAGTGGAATAAAGAGCTTCTAAAGAAAAGACAAAAAATGGCAAAACTAGGAAGACTTTAAGAGGAATAACTTACTAAAAGTTTTAGACTAGGAGTATATATAGAAGCTAAAAATTAATACTTTTACGTAATAAGGGAAGCTAAGACTAGCTGCTAGAGTAGCTTTCTAGAAAAAGCACAAGGAAAGGAGGTCTTTACTACCCTAAAATACATAAAGGAGAGAATATTGCGAATAATCCCTAGTCTACAGTACAGCAAAGACGGGAATACTAGACTAGTAGAAAGCTTTAAGGACCAGTGTAAAGCTTTTATAATTACTCTATTCTCTAAACCCCCCTCTACTAGCCCTATAAAGTAGAAGGACTATATAATAGATAGTAAATGGGAATGGCTAGAACTAGAGAAAATAGAAGTTAAACAAGTAATTTTCTCTAGCTTTAATAAAAAGGCTTTAGAACCAGATGGGATATCCTTTATAATTCTATAAAAGGCCTACCCTATTATAGAAGATCTTCTATATAGAATCTATAGGATTTTATTTATCCTAGGCTATCAGCTAAAGGTCTAGAGAGAAGCTTAAGGAGTTATTCTCTCTAAAGCAAATAAGGAAGACTATTTCTTACCAAAGTCCTATAGACCTATCTCCTTACTAAACTGCCTAGGAAAGACTCTAGAAAAGATCTTTACTACTAGATTAGGATATCTAGCTAGTATTACTAGCTTACTCTAAGATTCTTAACTAGGAGGAAGAAGACAGCGGTCCGTAATAGACGCAGTCTTACTACTTCTAAATAATATCTAATCTAAAAATAGTAGGAAAAAAGCTAGATAAAGGATAGTTACTACGTTATTCCTAGACGTAAAAGGGGCTTTTAATTATATCTTCGCAAACTAGCTTTTATCTATCTGTAAGGAACTAGGACTACCTATAGCGTTTATATAATAGGTAGCTACTTTTCTTAGCAATAGAAAACTATAGCTTTCCTTTAATAGGTAAATATAAAAAAAGTAGAACTAGAAATAGGGATACTACAGGGTTTACCTATATCCCCTATTTTATTTTTACTATATCTACATAATATCTGCAGGCTAGAGATAGAAGGAGCCTATTCCCTTAGCTATATAAACGACTTTGCAATTATAGTTACTTTAAACTTAGCTAAATCTAATTGCAAAAAGCTAGAGAGAATTGCACTAGAGCTAATGTCTAGAGCTAAGAAAGCTGCTATTAGCTTTAATATTAGTAAAACAGAGCTTATACACTTCTATAATAAGCGTACTACTATAAAAGAAGGGCTAAAGCTAGGAGAAGTAGAAATATCCCCTAAACCCCTAGTTAGGTGGTTAGGAGTATTCCTAAACTCTAAGCTTACTTTTAAATAATATATAGAAATAAAAATCTCTAAAGTAAAAGCAGCCTTCTATTTAATTAGAAGACTAGGATATATATAAAAAGGTCTATCTCTATAAGCCCTACGGCAGCTCTATATAGCTTATGTTACTATTATAGCAGATTATAGAATATAGTACTGGTGGAAAAGCAAATCTAGAGACTACCTACTAGCTAGGTACCAGTCTCTATAAAATAAGGCCCTAAAGCTGGTTTTAGGAGCGTTTAGAGGATCTTCTAGCCAAGCTATAGAGATTGAAGCCTCTATTCCTCCTCCTAAAATTAGATTTAAAAAGCTTTACAATAGCTACGCGTTAAAATCCTAAAATTTAAAGAAAACCATATAATTAAAAAGGCCTATATAGAAGAGAACGATAAAGATAAGGACAAACTAGCAACTAGCTCTTATTCTAGTTCTAAAAACTCTACTATAAGGTACTTACTATAGCTAAAAACATAGCTACTATCCCTAGTATCTAGGGCTTAGCAGCTAGTTCAGAATTGGAAAATAGAGAAAATCTCTCTAAAGTAGCAAAAACCATAGTCTCCTCCTATATCTGCATCCTTCTCTATCTTAAAGAATAGTAAGGAAGAAGCTATATAAGAATATCTAAGACTAGTAAAAGATTTATAAGAATCCCTAGAGTGGGACCTAGTAGATATATACTATATAGATGGCTCTAAAGATAGTAAATTAAATATAGCTGTTATATGAAAAATAGGGGAGAGAAATAGGATTAAATATGCAATAAACTGGAATCTAGGACCCTATATGGAAATTATAAACGTAGAGCTTTAGGCAGTTTATAGGGCCCTAGAACACCTAAAATAATAAAGACTAAAAGAGAAATAAGTTTATATCTTTATAGATAGCCAAGCGGCTATTAAGAAATTATAGCTTAATTCTCTTATAGGGGGATAAGAGCTAGTCTTTAAAATTATATAAAGCTGTTCCTACCTAGCTAGTAAGGGTATCTCTATTAGCTTTTATTAGGTCCCTAGCTATTTAGGAATCTATAGGAACGAAATAGTAAATAAGCTAGCTAAAAAGGGCCTTTTTAGAAGAAAACTATAATCTTTTTATGCTTCTTTAGCCTACCTAGGGAGATGAGCAAGAGAAAAGATAATAATAATTTATTGCTTAACGTCTGATTCGGATCCCTATTGGGCCTATATAGACTACTCCTTATATATATATAGGGAGAAAACTCCATTTAAGAAAACCCCGTGATTTATCTCCCTACCTTTTAGGACTCGCCTATAAGGCGCCTATAAGGCGCCTGCGAGTTACCTATAGTGCTCCTACTACCTTACTTTTTAACCTTTTTAGGAACTACTGCTGCTATAATAAGCCTACGGATGCGCTAGTATCGCAAACTTTACTTTACTACTATAGAGTTATTAGGGGGCGCCCGTTACTCGCCTTCCTACCCTTTATTATTATTTCCCTTATAACTTAGAACTAGTTTAGTACATTTTAGCTAATAAGCCACTAGGTAACCGCCTTAAGGCCTTTTTATATTAAGAGCAGTATATTATAGTTCTTTATGCTAGCTACTAAAAGTATTACTTCTTAGTTGGTGTATAAGGGGCATAATAGTATTACGTGTTTTGGTGTTTGTCTTAGCTAGCTATATTTATATCTTAGGCTACCTACTAGGACACCTACCTAGTAAAGCCAGTCTTTTAGTCCTATTATTTCTGTTCTTAAGAGTATCGCTATTATATTTTCTGCCTTCATTAGGCCTTCTTGGAGCCCTAAAGTGTTTACCCCCTATAGTATTAACTATGCTATAGCTTAGGTTTCTCTTACCTTAATTAGCCTCTATACCTTTAACTCCTATATACCTCTCCAGCGTTAGTTTAACTAGTATTATATTGCGGTAGATAGTTTCCTAGCATTCTTTTATACTCTACTTTAGCTCCTTTCTCTCTCTTACTGTTATCTTTACTAGCCTCTTATACGTCTCCCTTTCTTCTCTATATAGGCCTAGGCCCTAAAGTAGCACTATTCTTCTTCTACTTTCTTTACCTATTTCTCCAATATATCTTCCCTACTTTAGGGTTATTAGTTTATTCTCCTATAGGGCGCCCTAGGGTCCCTCCATAGTTTGTTTAGACGTATCTTAATATACTTTATAATATTAGAGTTACGTTTATTTTAGGCCCTTTATATTGCAGCGGCTTTAATATATAGTTATAGGGGGGGAATATTAGCTTCCTTTTTAAGCAGTGCTGTAGCCGTTCGCTTATATCCGCCTATTATACTCTAAAGGTAGGCTGTTTAGACCTTTTAAAGTGGTTTAAGGAGCGACTTAGGGGGGCCTTTCTTAGATTCTCTAATGGCCCAAATACTAGACCTATATGTTATGGTTGGCCGGACAACTGCTATATATAGTAGGCGTAACCTCTAGAAGCATAGGCCCTATATAAAATTAACGATCCTAGATAATATAATATACTATACTTAGCCCTTATAGGCCGCTTATGCCGTATATACGCTCTACCGGAGCTTGCTATCTACCTATACTCCTAATACCCTTAGGCCCTAAACTAGTTAACCCCTAAAGCCTTAAATGTGGATTATATGCTAAAGATCTATAGATTAGTTACGTTTTCTTATAAAATAGATTAGTTAGTATTTCTTTAGTAAGAATTGGACTTTATATCGTCTTGCCTATTCTATATAGGTGTTATAAGCTTTCTCTAGCTTTCTGCAATTCTCTACGGCTAATAGCCCATATATAATTAGGTTTGTGTTATTAATAAAGCTTATCCCCTAGGTTGCCCCTTCCTTAAAGAAGTTAAGCAGGTTGCTTATAAAGAAAAGGAAGAGTATAGGCGAAAGGGGTAATTCTTATAGTATTCCTATTGTAACTATAATAGGGGGGCTCTGGTATCCGCTAAAGACTAATAATATTTCTTTCTAACCTATAAACCCTTAGACAAATTATATAATCTATTCTAGAAAGCCTTTTACCCTAAGGATATATAGAAGACGCTTGTAGGGTATATTATTATAGGCGCCACTAATATTTAGGCTAAGTATTAATACTATAAAGTCCCTTCACATCGCCTATATAGATTTAATAGTAGTAGCGAGTAGCGTAAGTGTTAATAGTGTTAAGCGGTTCTTTTTTACCCCTATTTGGCTTTATAGTAGTAGGGCGTGTTCCTTAGCCATGTCTGCTATATAGTCCGCTATTACCTTTTCTAAGATCTTGCTAAGGGTATTTTCTAAGGCAATAGGGCGGTAGCTTCCTGGGATTAAGTAATCTGCTTTGCCTTCTTTTTATAGGATAACTGTTATTATAAATCTTCCGAGTTGTAAATAGTAGCCTATAGTAAAGTATGCTCTGGCTATATCTATAAGCTAGGGTGCTATAAGTAGTCCATAGGTCTTTAAGGCCTTATTTAGAATCTTATCTAGACCTAGTGCTATATTATTTAAAAGGCGGCTAATAGTTCTAGCCATTTCCTCTATTATTATATCGCTGTTAACCTATAGGCGAGTTACTGGTACTTTACCCGTAATGTTACTAAGGTCTACTAGAGCTAGTTAGGAAAAGAACCTCTTTATAAGGATCTTTGCCTTCTTATTATTATTATTAGTAGCCTATAATTCCCCTGCTCTTTATAGGGGTAATAGATATAAGTCTTCTACTAGTCGCTCTGCCTTTTTTTTATACCTATTTTACTATGGCTTATAGGCCCTTATTATAGGGGAGGCTCGGGTTAAAAGTATACCCATTTATAAATTGTCTCCAGTTATTTTTTGCTTTTTTTTTAGGGTTATAGCTACTTAAGTATTTCCTTCTTACTTATTATTGGCTAGCTATAAGAACTGCGTATTATGCGGACTATATATATTATATATAGGGGCCTAGTTTAAGGACCGGGCAGTGCTCTTTTAGCCTGTTTTTAATTGCTGCCTAAATCCTTTCTAGTCTTCAGTTAATTTTTTTAGGGGTGGCTAATAAGCCTTGCTTATTTAGTATTGGGTGGATTTTTTCTAGGTCTTAGAGTTATTGTTCCACTATATTAAGGAAACTGTCTACCTTAAGCATCCTTATTACGTATCTTTTACTATTTAGTTACGCCTTAATATCTAAATCTAGCTATATTTAGATAGGGATATAGTCTAAGGTAAGTGCCTATTTTTCTTTAGGGTTATACCTTTTAAGTCTCTAATATAGGCCTTTATTTATAAATATAAGGTTAATTATACTTTTGGCGGGTTCTTATTGCCATATAATTACTCTAGGGGGGGTAGCTAGCTTAAGGCCCTAGGTGTTTATAGCTTTTAGCAGGCACTCTACCTATTATTTAGCAGTAATATAGATACCCCCTTACCGCGGGTGGTAGAGGTTTATATCTCCTAATAAAATAGACTCTATGCCTTTGGTTTTGAGTAGGCTTATTACTAATATAATATTCTCTATTTATAGGACCCCTTTAACCCTAGGGTTATATACATTAATAATTTATACCAGTCCTCTATATATCTGGATTGTTATAACTATAATATCTAAATTAACTACCTACTATAACTATAAGGATAGGCTAATAGTCTTGCTAATTATAAAGTATACGTATATGGCTGCTTTTGGTTTGTATAGGAGCTAGAATCCTTAGGGGCAGTATATTAATTATATATAGGTATTATAGTACGGCTCTTGTATAGTAAGGATATAGTATTTCTCTAAGTCTAGACTATCTAGTAAGGGCCTTATAAGACAGTGGTTTGTGTTACTATAGTTATACTATATAATAGATAGGTGGCGGACCCCTAGCGAGGGTCTTTCGCCTTTTTATTATTCCTTGCTTCTTCTATTTCTACTTTCTCTAAAATATTTAAAACTTTTGTCTCTTATATCTATACCCTAGTTACTACTTATTTTATATAGAGCTTTTTATTCCCGTGTCTTATATTCCTACTAGCGCTTTTATATCTAAATCTATTATTATCTCCAGTTCTTCCCCTATTCTTACTGGTTGGCTATATACCCTTTAAGAGTTAGCTATAAATGTTATATTTGCCGCGTTAAGTCTAATTTTTAATTATCCTGGTCTTAAGCTTACTATAGCTATCTATAAGGGTCTTCCTATAGGGCGTCCTCTTCCTTATATCCCCTATAACCCTTATATCCCTATACGGTCTAGTAATATTACGCGGCGTTACTTCTAGCCCGTTAAGGCTTAGGATAGCTGGCCTAGCCCCCTAGTATTAAAGGTAGGGAATGCTAGAAAGGCACCTATGCCCCCCTAGCTTATTGCCTGTTGTTTTCATTTATATAACCTAGTATATAGTTATTCCCGCAGCTATTAAGCCCTTACCTTCCGTCTCCTATATTTAATATAGTCTTCTCTCTTCTACGCCTTATATATACTTTAGTGGCAGTTTACGTATTTTATTTAGTCTTAATTTAAGTAGTATTTTATATCGTGGGGGCCTATATAGTAGCCGCAGCATACCTGTGCTGCGTATATAGATTAGGTATACCCCTATTATATACAGCGATAATATTATTCTAGGCGGAGTCTATAGTTATAGAGCCTTGCATTATATATAAGACTATTTATAATAATACCTTTTTAAATAAGGAGTTTTTATATTCTTAGTATATGTGTACTAATAATAAGGGAGCTATGCGTTTAACTAGCGTTTCCCTAGTAAGTCTCTAGTGACCCTTATGTTCTTTTATTATTCTTATTATATACTTAGTTTGTATTTTCCTATTAAAGCTATTAAATTTAGGTAATCTTAAGTCCTAGTATAAGGCGTTCCGTTTGTTTTACTATTTTATATATAGTTGCTGTATTATCCGCCTGGCGTCCCTTTTCTACCCTAAGGCTTAGGGGAACCGCTAGAACTTTAACTAGGTAATTTTTATAGAGTACTTTTATACTAATACGTTTTCCTAGCCTATCCCCTACCCTAATGGCTCGTTCCTTTACCTATTAGTCCCTTAGGGTAACTCTAATATCTCCGCTTCTAAGGTGTCGGACTATAATAGTGTCGTAGACCTCTTTATAAATCTCTATAAGAACTTCTATTTCTAATTATTCCCTAAGCCCCTCTACTTTTTCTATATTTGGTTATATTATAATTATATACCTAGATATTGTCTTTAGGGGGGTAGGTTCCCTATACTATAGATATACAGCTATAGCGGCCTAGGTGCGGTTCGCCGGTAAGGAGGGGTTTTATTTATTTTTAATTTTGCTTAGCCGTTAGAGGATTTAATTAAGGGTTTACTAGAGGGGCGCTTAAGGTTTGCTAGACTAGCGGAGCCATTCTACTAGCTATATTAGTTTGTTATAGCTAATAGTTACTCCCCTATAACTACGGATACTAAACGCGTCTAATAGGCTTTATATTTTATTAGATGCCTTTTTAATAGAGGTCTTTCCACTTTATAGTGTGGTATTCGCCCGTTCTTATTATGGAGGGCTATTACTAGGCGTGGTTCTGATAAACACGCGTGAGTGTAAACCACCGTCGTTTGATGTGTGCCTCCCCTGTGATGTATGCATCTTAGGGGGATTCTCTAGGTGTTTTTCAGGGTTCTTTTAGTTGGTTTTAGTCTTTTTAGGCCGGGTGCAGCAAGAGCTCCTTCCTTTAATATACATTTAAGCTGAGTATATTATGGTTGCGGGTCCAAGAGAAAAGATACTAGAATAGTGAAAAGATAATTAGTAATAGAATAAAAGTAAAGGAAAACACTATACTAGAATCTGTAAAGGAAACTACTCCTTTTCTTTTAAAGCCCCTAAGGATAAATATCCTAAAGGGCTATAATTAGCTTTCTTTTAACTAAAACTAGGAAAAGGCTTCTTTAAATCCTTTTCTAAAACAATAGGGAAGGACAAAGAAGGTATATGCTTTAGGGACTATATCGCGGTATAAACCCCTATGTATCTATTACTAAAATGCAGACTATATTGGGAAGATAGAAAGGAAATGCAAAGATAAATAGGCTCTTCTCTCTCCCTAGAGAAGCTCTTTTGCATAAAGAAAGGAAGAGGGGCGCTGTTTCTATTTTTAAGTAGGATAAAAATAGCTAATAGAAAGTGGCTAAGAGTAGTAAGATCTCTAGAAGGAGGTAACTCCTACTAAAGTCCTAATAGATAGACTATAAAAAGTAAAAGGATAGAAATAAACTATAAATAGGACAGGGACAGGCGTTAGGATTACTTATAATTTTATTTCGATTTTTTCTACTATTTTCCTACTACTTAATAGTTGTTAGCAACCTAGTATTTACTAGGAAGCTATAAATCCCTAATTTAGGGATTTATAAACTACTAGGATATAGCTACTAGTATATATTAAGCTGCCTAGAAAGGATTTATGTATATAGAACTATAGCGCCATAGCCTAAAGGCTGTATGTGTAGTATTGTACGTAGTATAATACAATAGATATTAAAAAATAACAAAAAAGGACGCTAAGTATGGCGTAAGCTATTAGCTATAGGAGCTAAAATTAGCAGAGTTTAGAAGAACTAATAAACTATCTCGTAGATCGGATATTAAGGACGATAAATTTAATATAGGTAAAATATTTAATAATAATAAGGTAATAAAGGCAGCTTACTAGGAGTGTATAAACCTTAGAGATATTATAAAAGAGGTAGAGAATAATTCTACTACAGAATAGGGAACATTAGTAGGGATTAAGACCCCACTAAACACGATATCTATTACTTTATAAGATGTAAGAGAAGTAAAATAGCGAATTACTTCGGCACTTAATAAAGGCAAAAGGCTATAGGCTTAAGACTCTTAAGACAATATAAGAGACGATTAAGATACCTAAGACGGGATAAGATAAGCTTAAAGACTTATAATAGACAATAACTAATAGAGCAGAGTAATGGCTTAGTTTAGTAATATATAAATAAGCTTAGGACAAAGTTTCCTAAAGGTATAAAATTCTTAAGATAAGATAAGTAAGATTTAAGACTTTTAGAATAAGATAAGAACACTATATAAGCCTAGTTAAACTAAGGCTAGAGCTAAGCTTAAGAAAGAAGTAAGCTTAGGATTAAGAATCCTATAGGACTAAGATTTCTAGATATAAATAAGAACTACTAAATAAACTAAGATTAAGAAGTAGGAAGACTTTAAGAATTTACTTATAAGGCAAAAACTAAAAGAAACTATAACGGAGTTTAGATAGAGAATTATCGTATAGTAAGAACAGAAACTAAATTAGAGAACTAGTATACTAAGACGTATAAGAGATAAAGCACCTATATAAAGAATTACTAATAGGCCTAGGGCAGGCACGCTAAGAGCTAAGTGGCTTATTAAACTAGAAGATAAAGAGGATCTAGAAATCCCTATTAGGTTTAAGGAATAATATATAAAAGGCTATTACAATATAGTAATAAGAAGATACTTCCTTACGGATAAGCCGTATATACTCTAGCAGCTATACTAAAAGTGGTATAGGCAACAACATAATAATAAGTAGGAAGATTTCTATATATAGTTAGACGAAAAAGTTATCTAGGATTACCCTATTATAGAAAAGGCTATAAGTTATATTAAAGAAGCCTTAATTATAACATTAAAGGATTTAGGGGATTAATTAGAGAACTAAAGAAGTAAAAGACGTATCTTAGTACTTGTGAATAAAGTTATAATATTTGGATTAATATAATAGAGGTTTAAACTTAAGGATAAAAATAAGTTAAGAGTTAACCTAAAGCACCTAGTATACTATACACTATTATAAATTGCATATATGGATAATATATATAAAAAATATAAAAACCCGAAAAAAAAAGAATTGGAAGTACCCTATAAGGATATATTAGGCGCTAGATAAGCGATAATATAAAAATATTAAGTATATATATAGATGGCATCTAATAGAAGTCTAGGAGTTAGGAGACTTAATATTTTAACTAAAAAGATTTCTTATAGAAGAATACTTAGATAGATAATAGTGGTGGAAATACTTAGAGAATACGTATTTATAGTATATAGAGAATAAAAAGCAAACTAGGCATTAGCTAAAGAATAAGCTAAGCATAAAAGAATTAAGTAGCTAATAGTTAGGAAAAGTAGAGGCTTATAAAACTAGAGGGAGCTAGTAATAAAGCCTTAGACTCTTAAAGGAATTTAAAAACAACACTTAAATTTAGGAGTTAATTAGTAAAATTAATAGTTTAAGGTACTAATAGATAGTAGAGTAATAAGGAACTATATCTTACTAGTAGTAGTTTAAAAAAATAGAATTACCTTATAGATAGAAGAAGCAACCTTATCTATTAGTTATAATTTTAGGAGATCTAATAACCTATAAAGGAGGGATTATTAATCTTAAAACAGGACCTATTTAAATAACTATTAAAGGGAGATAAATTAAGATATCTTTTAATATCCTACTATTAGGACAAGATAAGGTAGTACTAGAAATACCTTAGTTATAGAAATATAACCTAAAGATTAATTAGATTATAGATTAGGCTAATATTAAAGATACTTAATAATATAAAATATAATAATAGACTAAGATAGTATAGTACTAAGTTAGAGCGATATATAAAGATACTAAGTAAGGCTTAAGTTATATACTAAAAAGATACTATAAATATAGTAAGAAACTATAGAGCCTAAAAAGTAAAAAGTTAGTAGATTATATAGTATAGGACTATAAAATAGAGTTATAACTAAAAATAGGGTTAAGGTTCTTTCTAACCTATAAGCTTACTTAAGAGGAGTTAAAAGTACTTAAAGAGTTTATTTAAAAGAACTTATAAAAGGGATATATTAGACCATTATAGCTATTAGCGGAATATCTAGTATTATTTATACTAAAGAAGAACGAAAAACTTAGGTTATATATTAACTATAAACAGTTAAATAGTATTATTTAAAAGGATAGGTATCCTTTACCCTTAATTGGCGAAATTTAGGACCGGATAGGTAATGTGTAAATTTTTATAAAGATAAATCTAAGATAGGCGTACCATTAAATTAGAATTAAGGAAGGCGATAAATAAAAGGCAGTTTTTAGATTAAAGGAAGGACTATATAAACTATTAGTTATATAATTTGGATTAATAAATGCACTAGTAATATTCTAGAAACAAATTAATAGCGTATTAGGGGAATACCTTAATAAATTTATTATCTACTTAATAACTAAGGAAGAATACGGGGAATATATTAAATAGGTTTTAAGGAGATTATAAGAAGAATAAATGCTAGTAGTAATTAAGAAATGCGAGTTTTTTATAAGGAAAACCGATTTTATAGGATTTATTATTATACTAGGTTATATTAGTATAGACCTAAAAAAACTTAAAGCTATAATAAGTTAGTAAAAACTAGAAAATATAATATAGTTAAGGTTATTTTTAGGGGTTTGCAACTACTACAGAAGGTTTATAGTATAATGGTTAAAGAATATTAAACCGTTTATTAGGCTTATAAAGAAAGAGGAACTATAGGTATAGGGAGATAAATAAAAAAAGCTATTTAAAGAACTTAAGGAGTTGTTTACCTAGGAGCTAATTCTTAAGATCTATTAATTAAAGCTAGATATAGTTATAGAAATAGATATATTAAACTTTATACTAAAAGTATACTTATTATAAAAATATAGGGAAATATAGTATTTAGTGGTACACTATAGTCGGAAAATAATACTACTAGAGTTAAACTATAACATCTATAATAAAGAGTTATTAGGTATAATCGCAGCACTTAAGGAATAGAGAGTATTTTTATAAGGTATAGAGAAACTATTTATAGTTAAAATGGATTATAAGAACCTAATAGGGTTCCTAATAATAAAAGAACTTAATTATAGATAGGTTAGATAGGTAGAGATACTTATAGAATACTATTTTAAGATTTAGTATATTAAAGGAACTAAAAATATAAGAGTAGACGCGCTAAGTAAAAAAGCTAAACTATAGAATAATAAGAAACTATTAAAAGTAATACTACGCAAAAATAAGGACGGATTAATTAGATATAATTACCCTAAGCTAGTAGTAATATAAGAGGATAATAAACTAGAAAAAGTCTGTAAGATACTAGAGAGCTTTTAGGTATAAAGAATTCTAAAAGCATAACTAGAAGATCTATAGATAGATATATACGGAAATTAAGAAGCGAAGTATATTCTAAAGAGTATAGCAGAGCATTTTATCAAAGACTTTTATAAGGGAATAACTTAAGGATATAATAGAGCAACAGGCTTAGTATTAGGACTTTAAGAAGAATATATTATTAATAAAATCTAGGGTATAGCTAATAAAGTAATAAAAGAGTATCTAGATTACTAAAGGAATAAACTAATAAGGTATAAGCTATATAGAGGGCTATAACCTATTAAAATACTAGAGAGACTATAGGAGGTCGTGTTATAGGACTTTGTTACTAAAGTTACTAAAGTTAAGAAATCCTATTACTGGATAGAAGTATAATATAATCCTTATAATAGTAGACAAGTTAACTAAATAGGGCTACTTTATAGTATGTATAGAAGAAATCTTAGCAGAAGATATTACTAGAATCTATATTAAAGAAGTATTTATAAGACACAGAGTACTAAGTAAAATTATATTAGATAGGGATCTAAGATATATAGCAGCATTTTAGGAAGTATTCTTAGCGGAATAAGGAGTTAGAGTAGTAACTTTTACTATATATTATCCGCAGACGGATAGATAAATAAAAAGATTAAATTAAACGCTAGAATAGTATTTAAGATATTATATTAATTATGCATAAAACAATTGGGTATTATTATTACTAGTTATATAGTTTATATATAATATAACATTATAAAAAGGAATAGGCATATTACTATTTAAGGCAAATTATAAATATAAGCTAAGAATATTGTTATTACTATAGTAAGTAAAGAAAATAAGTAGCACAGCTAAAGAAAGAATAAAGATACTAATAAATCTTTATATAGACCTTATAGAATTTATAAAAAAAGGTATAAAAAAGAATAAAAAAGTACTATAATACTAAGTGTATAATTACAGCACCTAGTATACAAACGCGTAAATACGCGTTCGTGCACTAACCACTTACGTACTAACTAATTAGGGGGGAGGCGTGTCAGTATATAGACCACGTAGTCTACCTTAATAGAATCGACAGTCACCATCCAAACAAGCATACAATACTACATATATTTCGTGCCCGTGGATACAACTTACTTATACTATTAAGTTAGTACAAACACTAATTAGTAAGCGCGCACAGATTAGTAATTACTTAACACCTCCCCCCGAGCGATATATATAACAGCAACCACCCGTTTAAACTCCTAGTACGACCTACTAGAAGGTTAGAAGTCGGGGATTACGGACTTATCTCTAACTCTATATACTTATTTAAGTCTTAGTACAGTTTACTAGAAGTATAATAGACGCGAATACAGACCTATACGGAACCCCTATCCTTAACCCCCTCAAACCTTAAACCTCTTCAAACCTTAAATCCCTATTCCTACTACACCCTCTTTTAATACCTCCGACGTCTTTTCAGACCCCTTATAGAGACCCCCTACCCTTCTACAAACCGTTACGGACCCGTTAATTACCTTTACGGACCGTTATAGAGACCTCTTACCCTTTTACAAACCACTACGGACCCGCTAACCGCCTTTACAGACCCTATAAGACCTCTACCACCCGCCACGTACTATATAGTATAGCAGACATTAGTAAGCAAGTTAGCAAAGGTTAAAAGAAGTAGAAATAAGGCGTCAACGTTACGTTTATAAACAACATTAACAACTACATTAGCTTTAAAATCCTTAAATACAGATACTTTAAGCTTATAAATAACGACCTATAGGAGTAATATAAGGAAGACTTTACGGACTTTACAGAAGCTATTTTTAAGGCTTACAACCCTACTACCATCCGTAACCTACGAACCCTTTTATATTACTAAGGCGTATAAGTTAAAAGGGATAAACGAGTTACTATTATACGGTCTCTATACAACATACTACGTAAAGAGGACTAAACAGAATAGACTAAAGAGTAGATCTTAGATTATATCAAAACTAGCAACCTCTTTACCTCCTTTAAACTTAACAGAATCTCTAGCCTTATAGCTAACCCATTTAACCAAATTTATTCCATAAACCTAAGTAGCATTAAAATTAATTTTACTGGCCAAAGTATACCTAATACTTAAGTTACGGACTATAATACCCCCGTAACCCAAATTACGGACCATAATACCCCTATAAACCAAAATACGGACCAAATTACCCCCATTATTTAAGTCACGGATCCATAAGCTATATATCTACAAGCTATAGATCTATAAGTTATAGATCCGCAACCTACTTAAGTAAAGACCTACGGTAAGGAGCTAGCTAACCTAGCTAAGCTCTATACCGACGAATCTAAGTACAGCAGTAAAAATAATAATTTTAACTTTAAACTAACTATCTTTACAGACCTCTGCTAGAAGGCTAATATTCCTAAATAAGAGTTTAGCTAAGCCTACTCTACTATACTACACGGCCTAGCACTTAACTACTACTACACCAACCTTAAGAATAACCCCCTTAGTATCCCCTTTAATAAGCTATATAAAGCTACCCGCAACTACTTTAAAGGACCGGAATATAGGCGTAATATCCTTACCTAATAGAATGCGACCAAGCTACAGACCGTAATTAACAAAAACACTAAAAAATCAACTATAAAGTACCTGCAAATTCTTATTAAAGACCTTTAGCACCTATAGCACGGCCTTAACACCAAGCTTTAAATAGACGACTTCCTATATAATAAACTTATTACAGCCTACCAGGAAGTAAAGCCCTACAAGTACGCCTACTATAAGCCTATAGATACCTTAGCTGGCCTTATTAATGACCTATGCTCCTCTATTATAATATATAAAGTCTTAAACCCACTAGGCAGCACTTAAGCCTTTATTATAGATATTTAATATCCGCAAACAGACTTAGACGTCTACTTTACGGACCGCCGCTACCGCTAGCAGCACCCATACCGACCAAGTCCTACCTATAACCCCCGCAGTAACCCCTGTATAAAAGCATACCCCCACAGATAAATAAGCCAGAAATGCTTCATGTATAGCAAAAAAGGATATTAGTCTATAAGGCATACCCAAAAAGAACGTAATAGGTCTAAGAAGAGATTTGATAAACAGATTAGCTAGTTTATCTTAGAATATAAAGGAGAGGAAGAAGAGAAGCCCCCTAATAAGTTAATAAAAGCCCTTATAATTGACTTTAACCTAGATGACTAGGAATAGGAGACCCTAAAGACGTTCTTAACTACTTTTAGACCTTTTACGGACAGCTAAGCCTTTAATATTACGACCATATTAGCTGACCGTTCCTTTATATACTTAGTTACGCCTGAAAACTATTCTATAAGCACCCCCGTTACGGACGTTATAAATTATAAGTAGGACCTATTTACATATATTACCATAGAACGCTATACCCCTAAGGAATTCTATAGTATTATAATCGACACAGGCGCCTTTAAGAAGTCTACTATAGGCTATAGATAATACCTTGTATATAGGACTACCGCAAATAACAATACGGACATTGATATTACGTAAACTAGGGCCATAAACGTCTAATTCGGCATTAGCTCAACTGTATTAATTAAATTAGTTATAGTTAAGACCCTAATTAGCCTAGTTAACTTCCATATAGTAAAAGCAGACACCCCTTTCTTACTTTACCTTATAGATATGGACAGGTTATAGGTTTACTATAATAATATTACGGACACCTTAATCGGCCCCGCAACTGCCCTAAGAAGTAAGTATATTACCCTACCAATTATATGACGATTTAGACACCCGTTCCTTATATAGGGAGAGACTTTACGGACCTATATTTAGGAATCTTTTAACTATAACCCNTGCTACCTTACTAGTANNNAGATNNACNATCTATACCGCNGTTTCGGCNACCTATTAGCTAAAAAGCTATATAGAGTCCTTAAACGCTCTAGACACGACGACGTTAACAAAAAGGCAATTAATTACCTAACTAAATACTGCTCCTTTTGCTAGAAATACAGATGTTCCCTAGGCCGATTTAAGTTTACCCTTTATAAGGACCTTAACTTTAACCACTTAGTATACGTAGACATTATATACATTAACGGTAGCCTAGTATTACATATAATTAACGAGGTAACCCACTACTAAGCTACCCGTTGGTTATAAAATATATTTATAAAGCATACTTAGGATATTTTACGGACCTGCTAGATTGACACATACATTAAACCTCCTGAGTATATCACCTACAACACCAATAGGAACTTTATTAGTAAGGAATTCTAGCAGTATACTACGGCTATAGCTATATTAACAAAAGCTGTTCTAGTTAAGGCGTATTAGTCTATTAGGCTTATTAAATAAGCTTACCTAACCTTATAAAGAGCTTACTAGATTATTATAGACAAATATAAGGATATCTAAAAGGAACTAGCTCTATAGATAGCCGTAAAAGCCGTTAATAACACCGCTAGCCCTAACGGACTAGTACCCACCCTCTTAGTTTATAGAGCCTACCTAAGGATAAGCAGCCTAGGCCCTCCTACCCCGTCTATTATAGAACGAGCAGCTATAATACAGAAGGTAATAGCCAAAATAGTTAAATTACGGGCTAAATAAACTATTAATAACGCCCTATACTACTATAACGGACCTAATACAACCTTAGTACATAACCTTCCGCTTAACTCTAAAGTCCTTATATAGCGTGAAAGTGGCAGCTAGAATGGACCTTACTGTCTACTAGCTATAGAAAACGAGACGTACTGCGTATAGCTTCCTAGCGGGCTAACTAGCTTTAGAAGCACGTCCGTAAAACCCTACTTTTGGCCTAAAAACACCTATAATATTAAGCTAGATAAACTAGAAGCAACCGCTAAACTAGATAAACTAAAAATAACTACCAAATTAGATAAACTAGAGGCACCCTTACCTACCCTAGAGGTCCTCTAAAAACCTACTAAACCTACTAAACCTACTATAAAGCGTAGCCGAGGACGCCCCTATAAGAATCCCGTAATGGAGAACCACCTAACCTCCGTAGGCACATCCGTAAAGTAATCTCCGCCTATAAATATATTAGTTCTAGTATAGGAAACCCCTTTTATAGACTTATGGCGTAAAGAGATCAACAAACTACTTAAAAAGGGTATCTTTATAATTATAACAGAGAGAGACGTTCCGTAAGGCGTCTATATATTTAACTTACGCTTTATTAATAAGATTAAGCACCCTAGTACTAATAAAGCCTTTAAGAAATTAAGGCTTATTATATAAGCTTATAACGACTAAAAAAAGAACCTAGTCCTTATATAATCACCTACAATTTAACGGGTTAGTTAACGGATTATACTTATACTTACGCCTAGACTACAACAAACCAAATCTATAGCCCTTTACTTATAGGATATCTTATAAGCCTATATATAGTCTAATACCTACCTAAGTAGGGATATCTTTATACAACCACCCTATAAGCTTAACCTATAACTAGAAACAATTTTATAGGTTATAAAACCTCTTTATGGAGTACTAGAAGCCGGAAACTATTAGTTTAAGATATACTATTAGCACTACGTTAGTAAACTTAAAATAGAACAGTCGACCTATAACCCCTGCCTCCTATATAGCCCATTAAACGGCCTTAGTATTATTAGACTCTAAACAAATAATACCCTCTTTTTAGCAGACCAGATATTTACGGACGCTAAAGAGACTAAACTATAAGAAGCTAAGTTCCTAGCAAAGCCGCGAGAGTAGTTAACTAAGTAAACTCCAATTAAGTTTAACGGAGGCTTAATTATATAAAAGGGCAACTTAATCTAGCTAACCTAGGAACGCCAAGCTTAAAACCTAAAGCTTATTATAGTAAAGCCTACGGACCTTACTAGCTCCTATAAAGAGACCTATAAAACCGTAAATATAAAGGACTAATACGCTGTATAGCGTGCAAGAGGCGCCTATATTGCCACAGTCTGCCAACCTAAATCTGCCTATAACTTATCCTTTATGGCCTAGGCAGTAAATCCGTAAGAAGAAAATATTAAGCAGCTTAATAAGCGTATTCAGTAGCAAATTAATAATATAGCAAGGGGACTTACTTTTATACCACTAGACCTAAGTTCCCTTAGCTTACTAGCATTTACAGACGCCTCCTTTACCAATAATAAAGACCTATTATCATAAATCGGCTTTATAATTATACTTACGGACCGTAATTAGGACGCAAATATACTATATTAGTCTTCAATTAAGTATAAATGAGTAACCTGTAGTATACTAGCTTCTAAACTATATATACTAGCTTATAGCTTTAATATAGCAGCCGTAATCAAATTAATAGTCTAAAAGATTCTATAACTAGAGCAGTTACCCCTGGTTTTATACACCGATTTAAAGTCCCTTTACAACTACCTAGTTAAACTAGGTACGACATAAGAGAAGAGGCTTATAGTTAACCTAATATGCTTACGTTAGGCCTATAAATAACGTGAGATTACGGAGGTTAAATAGATTAGCAGCGGAGACAACTTAGCGGACGCTATAACTAAGGCAAAGCTATATCAAGCCCTTAAAACCCTAATTAACACAAATAAGCTTAACCTAAAAGTTATAAAATAGGTAGAACGGGACTAACGGAGTACCTACAGTACGCCTACGGCCCGTTAGAAGGCCGTACAGCTCATTATACGGCCTATTCTACGGACCGTAAGCTATTAGGTAGAAAAACGGTGGAAAGCTATAATAGAACTTAGTGGACTCACGTGACCTACTAAATTCTGCCATATTCTGCCACAGTAGTCAAATCCACTAATTATGATTTTCCATGCCGGGCACGGAAAATTGCTATTAGCTCGCTTAACACTAGCGTCTTAGCGGCCCTTAAGATCTAACTTATAGCTCGTCTACTACCCGTTAAAAGGCCGTACGGTTTATTTTACGGACCGTAAGCAGGACTTACGGCCAGCTTAGGGCACCGTTTAGAAGGCAGCCCAGAAGGCACCTTAGGAGGAGTTTCTTATATATTTTCTTATATATTTTATGGTTCTATTAAGGCAATTACGGAGGCTATACACAAGTGGTTTTATTTTCTAAGTACCGCTAGTGTATAATTATAGCACCTAGTATACGAACGCGTAAATACGCGTTCGTGTACTAACCACCTACGTGCTAACTAATTAGGGGGGAGGCGCGTCAGTATATAGACCACGTAGTCTACCTTAATAGAATCGACAGTCACCATCCAAACAAGCATACAATACTACATGTATTTCGTGCCCGTGGATACGACTCACTCGTGCTATTAAGTTAGTACGAACACTAAGAAATCTAAGGAACTAGATCTTAAGGAGGGGGACAAAGTATAGCTACTATATAAAAATTTTAAGAGTTAATAATTAAGTAAGAAGTTAGACTATATTAGATTAGGACCTTTTAAAATTATATAAAGGATTTTACTAGTTATATTTAAGTTAAACCTACTAGCTAAGATAAAGATCTACCCTATATAGTATATTATAATACTAAAACCAGTATATAGAAATATTAAGCCATTAATCTATAAAGCAGACACGTATAGAGAATAAAAAGAAGATAAATAGCAAGTTTTAAAGATTATTAGTTATAAGGATATTAATAACAAAATATAGTAAAGGTTAAGTGGATAGGCTATAATAAGACTACTTAGGAACTACTATAAAATCTAAAGAATACTATAGGAAAGGTATAGGAGTATTAAAAGAGAACGGGTTAGGTAATATTAAGAAGGAGCTAAAGATAAAGGGATTAATTAAAGGAAATAGATAAGCTAGATTATTTAAGAGATCTACTACTAATATACTAGCTATTCCCACCTTAACTTAACCAGAATCCTTTTTAGCCTTCTTAGCCTTAAGTTTAGATAGACCTTACTCTACTAAGCAAAGCTCTTTTAAGCGTACCTTTTTACGGACCTTTACTAGACGGCTTAGGCGAGTATAAGTATTTAGTTAAGCTTTTAGAGCCTAAGATGCCTTATTAAAATATTGCTAAACCTTAGCAAAGGCCTTAGCTAGCTTACTCTTTAGTTTTTCGGCCGCTACTAATATATATAACCCTAAAGTAGATTAGATAAGGAACTAAACGGTTATAAAGAATAATAAGATATATATACTTAGCGTTAGAGACGGATTAAACATTATAGGATAATCGCATATTCGCTCGCGTACACTTAGTATAGGAAAAAGGTTAGTAACTAGACGGAGCTACAATCGTAATATATACTAACTTTTTCTCTATATAACAAGAATAAGATAGTATAACTCTATTAAGCGACAGAATAAACATTACTAGCTAATTATAACAATTAGATATAAAAGATCTAATAAAAGGTATTAGAAATAATAAAGGTTATTAAATTAAAAATAAGAATGCTATACCTCTAATAGATAACTTAGAGATAGGAGATATCTTTAAAGACGAAGATAAAGAGAAGGGAGATAGTGTTATGGACCTTATATTAGTAATAGTATAACTACTAAAAAGAGATATAAATGGGTTAGTTAAGATAGCACAAGAGGCGCTAAAACTAATTAAGCTATAGGATAAGGGGTAGCCGAGTTATATAGCGAGTTACGTTATAAGTTTAAAACGTAGGAATATAGGGGCGTAGGAACGTAACGTACTAACGTACTAATGTATTAACGTACTAAACCTTTACTATAGGGAGGAGTTATATATATTTAAGGACGTATAGTCTCTATAAATAGTTTCTCTTTTTTATAGTAAATCTTAGAATACAATTAGAGTTAATCTATTAGGTAACTACTCTACTAGTTATATTTACGTTGTTAACTAATCTATACCTATATACCCAGCCTATTAACAAGTCTACTGTAGTATTTCCTACAAGGCTTTATTACAGAAGGCCTATTAGCTATATTACTTTAGCTATATTATAAATCTTTATATATAGGCCTTTATTATTATTACGGCGCTAGTAAAAACTAGTAAATATTGGTAGATTATAGCGGACAATCGCAAATAGTTTTAGATAGTTTTAAATAATTGCTATTACGTAACTAGAGGATTATATATAACGTTAAGTGGCGCCGCCCTCCGTCTTTTTTTCTTTCTCTAGCTTTAGATCCTTATTTATAAACTACTAATTATATAGGCTTACGGGTCCTTCTTGCTATGCTCGTGCCTTAATTAACTAAGTCGCTAATATAATCAAAAGCTGTAACGTTTCCCGCCCTAACGTTGCTATTCGGCCAAAAAGATACGGAGTGCTTGCGAACTTGTTTATAAGCGCGGCGGGATTTAATATATATACTCTTACAAAAGCTTATTTACTCTTTATCCTAAAAAGGAACTTAAATATATCTATAGGACTATAAATAAGAATAGAATATAGAAATAGACCCAAAGACTATTACTAGAACTTAAAGAATAGAATAAAACTAAAAGAATAGAAAAGAATAATAAGACCTATAAAAAATATATAGACTAAAGCCTCTATAGAATCCTACTAGAAGTTACCCTAATAACTATACTACTATACTAAGAAATATAGCAGCTGGCAAAGTAGCTGTAAGACCCTTAAATACCTCTAATGGTAAAACAGCAACTAACTTAAACTTTTAGGTAGAGCTTATAGTAGCTAATACCGAAATTAAATAACTTTAAGAGCTGCTTAAAGCTAGAGAACCCCCTATACCCAGTAAAGAGTTATTAGATACCTAGAGACTTGCTATAGTTCTTAAAACCCTAGCCTAATATATAGTATTAGCATTATTATTGTCCGCGAAGGTTATAGACTACCTATTACTTATAAACGGAACTAACCCTATATTTAATAATTAGAAGCTTTAATTATAGGATAAGCTTAAAGTTAATACAGACTACTTCCCTACTACTTAGGCTAAAATAGCCTACGTTTTTAGCCGTACTAGTAGGGATATATAGATGTACCTACGTCCGCGATATATATAGGACTTAATAGATTTCTTCCTCTCTAAAGAAAAAATAATTATCCACCCATCCCCCATTTATAAGGACCCCTTTAAAGTATAAAACGTCTAACTTAATTATAAAAGCCTAAATATAAAAATAACAGAGACCTTTTTAGCTTTTTAGACCCGCTTTTTACACCTAGCTAGCTAGGCTTAAATTCCCTAGAAAGATCTAATGCTAGACCTATTAACTAAGGTCTCTACTAAATTAAGTTATATGCTAAATGGTATAAAGCTAAAAACCCTTTAAATCAGACTATAAGCAATATAAATACGGCCTATAATGCCCTAGCACAATTAATAACCCCTATAGTACCACCTATATAGCCCGCCGCTAATTTAGCAGCTAGCTATATAGCTAGTTCTACTATAGGTCTAGTAAATACTCGGCCTATATATAGTAACCCCTATATATAGGCCCTTAGTAATTAAGGAGCTTACTTCTCTTATAGTTCAAAAAGCTACTATATAAAGGTTTACCTAATAAACATAAGTAAATAAAGTCCTATTAATCTAGAAAAATAGTATAAAGTTAGAAAAAGAGGAACTCTAAAGAAATAGTCCTCTTTAGGGTTAAAAGGGATTAATATGTTATATATTAATCTAGGTTAGCTAATTAGTAAAAAAAGCTACACTATCCTTTATACTTTATTCTATAATAGATATTAAGTTTTAATCTTTACTTTAGCTAACTTTAAAGTAAATACCTTTACCTTAATAGACACCTAGTATACCGTAAAGCTGGCTAACTTTTTAAATATATTTATTAAAGAACTGCCTAAACTAATTCCTATTTATAGGCATAACGGGTAAATAGGGCTACCTATTATAACTATCTTGCGAATTTACCTCCGTGTTAACGGATAAAGGTAGTATAACATTCCCTTCCTTATTACGGACCTAGGAAGCTATAATATAATCTTAGGAAAAAATAGCTAACTTATTTAGGCTTATAGCTTAACGTATAAAGTAGGCGGCTTATTTAGTCCAAAACCCTACCCCTAACCCCTTCTTTTATAAAAGAAATTATTATTATAATAGAAAACCTTATACGGCCCTGGATTAATACTATTTACTAGGTAGATACTATATATAGAGACTAGGCCTTTAAGAAAAATATATAGCTTAACCTATAACGGATCCGTATACCACACTACCCCTAAACTAGCTATATTACGCTACCTATACTAAAGACCTAAAAAGCTAGTAGTAACCTAGCTAAGTTAACTATGCTATAAAGGAAAGCTAAAAATATTAGATATTATACTAAACTAATAAATAGAAAGGATAACTTATAGAAAATAGAATATAAGCTAAGGAAGATTATAAACTTTATACCGTAAAATATAAGCTAATAAATATCTATAAAGAAACTAGCGGACCTCCTACTAGTTAATATCTGCTATACTAGTGCTACAGAATTCTACTAGAACTTAGTTTAGCCTAATACTATCGCCTTTATAACTAGCTTATATAAAATTAATTAAATAATTAAGGAAAAGGAAAGTAAGCTTAGAGATAAGGAACTAGTAGAATAAAAGCTGCCCTGTTAATACTAGAAATTTAAGAATATATTCTCTAAAGCAGTATCTAATATACTTCTCCCTTACTAACTATATAACTATAAGATTAAGATTAAGCAGGGTAAAAAAAACACCCTTAGCTTTAGCCCCCTCTATAAGCAGTTTATTGCTAAATTATAGGCTATAAAGTAGTATTTTATTGATAACCTAAATAAGGGCTTTATTAAGCCTAGCTAAGCCCCTTTTACTTTACCTATTCTCTTTATTAAAAAGCTAAATAGAAAACTCCGCTTTTATATTAACTACTATAAACTAAATAATATAATCTATAAGGACTGCTATCCACTACCCCTACTTAATAAGACTCTAGCCTAAACAAGTAGAGCTAAGGTCTTTATAAAGCTGAATATCCGCCAAGCCTTTTATTAAATTAGGATAAACCCTAGGTTTAAGGATTTTATTATATTTTAGACCCGTTACGGAATATATAAATATAAAATACTTTCTTTTAAACTAACTAACGGACTAGCTATATACTAGCGGTATATAAATTATATACTCTTTAACTACCTTAACAACTTCTATACGGCCTATTTAGATAATATTATAATCTACTTTAAGAATAAGCTAAAAAACAAGGAGCACGTCTATAAAGTTTTATAATAGCTCTATAAGGTCAGCCTCTAGGTTAATATTAAGAAGTTAAAGTTTAGTATTAAGCGTATAAAGTACCTAAGTTTTATTATTAGTATAAACAGGATTAAAGCTAACCTAAAGAAAACGGCTATAATTAACTAGTGGGCACCCCAGCAGACTATAAAGGGGATATAATTATTTTTTAGGTTTTTATAACTTCTACCAACGCTTTATTAAAAACTATAGTAGAATTACCTAGCCTCTTAACCATCTTACTAGAAAAAACTAGCCCTTTTACTTTAATGCTATATATAGGTAGGCCTTTAATAAGCTTAAAAAACGGCTAGTATTAGCTCCCCTACTTACCTATTTTAACCTAAAATAGCCCTTAATACTAAAAACTAATGCCTTAAACAGCGTAATAGCTAGTTTTTTCTGTTAGAAGTAACTAGACGGAGAATAGTACCCTATTATATACTATTTAAAGACTATAATAAATACTAAGCTAAACTACTATATCCATAATAAAGAAATACTAGCTATTATCTCTAGCTTTTAGCACTGGCGTATATAGCTAGAGGGGACCCCTAAGCTAATTAAGGTAATTTTAGATTATAAGGCCCTAGAATACTTTATAATAACTAAGGCCCTTATAGCCTAATAGGCACGCTAGGCGGATATTCTATTATAGTTTAACTTCTTAATTATATATAGACTAGGCGCTATAAACTATGCAGACGCTTTTATAAGGTGTAAATAAGACCTAGACGCTACTATAACTAAAATACCTTAACCCCTAAATATAGGCAGAACTAAGTATGGACTTCTTAGGTGTTAAGATATATTCTATTAGCTTCTCTAAACTTAACCTTATTAATAAACTACTATATGCTAACTAAATAACCCCCTCTTTATAGGAGTGCCGTAAAAAGGTAAAGAATATTACTAGCCTATAGTCCCTTAAAAACGGACTACTTAAGTACTAGGAATAGCCAGTAGTAGCTAAGGAATAGAATTTATAGACCCGGCTTATTGCTAAAGCTTATACTTAGGTCTCTACGGCTTACCCTAGAAAAAATAAAACCTATAAAATTATTAGTAACCGCTACTACTAGCCCAGAATAGTTATAGATATTAACCGTTATATATAGAACTACGACAGCTGCTATAGATCTATAATTCTATAAGATAAAACCCTAGAACTATTAAAACTACTCCTAATACTAGAACGCCCCTAGTAGTATATCTCTATAGACCGTAATAGATATAATATAGATATAATTCTAGTTAACTACTTTAGTAAGCGCCTATTCTTAATCCCATATTATAAAAATATTAATGCTAAAAAAGCGGCCTAACTATATATCTACTATATCTACTAAATATACGGACTACTAGATACTATTATATCCGATTATAGGCCGCAATTTATATTAGCTTTCTAGAATAAGTTTACCTAGATTTTAGGTATTAAGCTAAAGCCTTTTATAGTATACTACTCCTAAATAGATAGTTAGACGGAAGTTGTAAATTAATACTTAGATTAGAGACTTCAGCTCTTTATTAACTATTTTTAAGATAACTAGGCTAAACTGCTACCCCTAATAGACTATACCTAAGCGACCCTACCCTATAACTCTATATGATTTGCCCCTATTTAACTAGAAATAGCCTATAAGCTTATAAGGGGAACGTTAAAATATTATATTAGTTAGAAAGAGTATAACCTAGACCCTACTTAGTACCCTATATAGAACTTTATAGGTAGTCCTTATAAGCTTTAAAAGTTTTATAGCTGTTACCCTAGCAAACCTAGGCTCCTAAAGTACTTTAATAAGTAAATTAAGTACTAAAATAGTAAAGATAATAAGCTACCTATTAAGTATAAAGATAAGAATACTTTATAAATATAAAACGGATATATAAAACCTAAGGGCAGGCTTTTTTAGAGAGGGGGGGGGGTAATATCACGGCGCTAGTGGAAACTGGTGGATATTGGTAAATTATAGCGGATAATTATTAACAGTTTTAGACAGTTTTAAATAATTGCTTTTATATAACTAGAGAATTATATATAACGTTAAGTGGCGCCATACTCTGTCCCCTTTTCTTTCTTTAGCTTTAGATCCTCGTTTATAGACTACTAATCGTATAGGCTTACGCGTCCCTCTTACCGTGCTCGTGCCTTGATTAACTAAGTCGCTAACAATTATAGGGCTAGATATTAAGAATATTTATAAGGAGTTATTTACTGCGTATTATAATTATAACTTTAAAAAGATAAAATAGCTTTAGAAAAAGCGTAAAGTGGTTAGAATACTATATAATCTTATATAATATATTTATAGAACGCTATAATATTATATAGCGTTTTAAAAGGTTAAAATTAAGGGTGCTTTAGCTAAGTTTAATGGCTTAGAGGTATATAATAGAGCTTTAATATTAAGATTTTAGTTACAATTATATATATAATATTAAAAGTTAAGGGTTTTGTATAATTACAGTACCTAGTATACGAACGCGTATTTACGCGTTCGTGCACCAACCACCTACGTGCTGACTAATTAGGGGGGAGGCGCGTTAGTATATAGACCACGTAGTCTACCTCAATAGAATCGACAGTCACTATCTAAATAAGCATATAATACTACATATATTTCGTGCCCGTGGATACAACTTACTTGTGCTATTAAGTTAGTACAAACACTAATTAGTAAGCGCGCACAGATTAGCAATTACTTAACACCTCCTACCAAGAGATATACGACAGCGACCACCTATTTAGACTCCTAGTACGACCTGCTAGAAGGTTGGAAGTTGGGGATTACGGACTATCACCAACTCTGTATACTTATTTAAGTCTTAGTATAGTTTACCAGAAGTTATAGACGCGAATATAGACCTTTACGGAACCCCCTATCCTTAACCCTCTTCGAACCTTAAACCCCTATTCCTACTACACCCTCTTTTAACACCTCTGACGTCTTTTCAGACCCCTTACGGAGACCCCCTACCCTTCTACGAACCGTTACGGACCCATTAATTACCTTTACGGACCGTTACGGAGACCTCTTACCCTTCTATAAACCACCACGGACCTACTAACCGCCTTTACGGACCCTATAAGACCTCTACTACCCGCTACGTACTATATAGTATGGCAGACATCAGTAAGTAAGTTAGTAAAGGTTAAAAGAAGTAGAGATAAGGCGTCAACGTTACGTCTATAAACGACGTTAATAACTACATTAGCTTTAAAATCCTTAAATATAGATACTTTAAGCTTATAAATAACGACCTATAGGAGTAATATAAGGAAGACTTTGCGGACTTTACGGAAGCTATTTTTAAGGCTTACAACCCTACTGCTATCTATAACCTATAAACCCTTTTACGTTACTAAGGCGTATGGGTTAAAAGGGATAAATAAGTTACTGTTGCACGGTCTCTATACAACATACTATATAAGAAGGACTAAATAGAATGGACTAAAGAGTAGATCTTAGATTATATTAAAACTAGCAACCTCTTTACCTCCTTTAAACTTAACAGAATCTTTAGCCTTATAGCTAACCCATTTAACCGAATTCGTTCTATAAACCTAAGTGGCATTAGAATTAATCTTACTGGCTAAAGTATACCTAATACTTAAGTTACGGACTATAATACCCCCGTAACCCAAATTACGGACTATAATACCCTTATAAACCAAAATACGGACTAAATTACCCCCGTTATTTAAGTCACAGATCCGTAAGCTATATATCCGCAAGCTATAGATCCTTAAGTTATAGATCTGCAACCTACCTAAGTAAAGACCTATAGTAAGGAGCTAGCTAACCTAGCTAAGCTCTATACCGATAAATCTAAGTATAGCGGTGAAAACGATAACTTTAACTTTAAACTTACTATCTTTACGGACCTCTGTTAGAAGGCTAATATTCCTAAATAGGAATTTAGCTAAGCCTACTCCACTATGCTACGCGGCCTAGTACTTAACTACTACTACACCAACCTTAAGAGCAACCCCCTTAGTGTTCCCTTTAATAAGCTATACAAAGCTACCCGCAACTACTTTAAAGGACTAGAATATAAGCGTAATATCCTTACCTAATAGAATGCGACTAAGCTATAGACTGTAATCAATAAGAATACTAAAAAATCGACTATAAAGTGCCTATAAATTCTTATTAAAGACCTCTGGCACCTATAGCACAGCCTTAACGCTAAGCTTTAAACAGACGACTTCCTGTACAATAAACTTATTACGGCCTGCTAAGAAGTAGAGCCCTATAAGTACGCCTACTATAAGCCTGCAGATACCTTAGCTGGCCTCATTAATAATCTACGCTCCTCTATTGTAACCTACGAAGTCTTAAACCTACTAGGCAGCACTTAAGCCTTTATTACGGATATTTAATATCCACAAATAGACTTAGACGTTTACTTTACGGACCGCCGCTACCGCTAGCAGCACCCATACCGACTAAGTCCTACCCATAACCCCTACAGCAACCCCTATATAAAAGCATACCCCCACAGACAAACTAGCCAGAAGTGCTTTATATGCGGCAAGGAAGAATGTTAGTCTATAAGGTATACCCGGAAAGAACGTAATAAGTTTAGGAAGAGACTTAATAGCTATATTAACCAGTTTATTTTAGAATATGAAGGAGAGAAAGTAGAAGAGCCCCCTAATAAGTTAATAGAAGCCCTTATAATTAACTTTAACTTAAACGCTTAGGAATAAGAGACCTTAGAGATATTCCTAACTACTTTTAGACCTTTTACGGACAGCTAAGCCTTTAATATTACAACCATATTAGCCGACCGTTCCTTTATACACTTAGTTACGCCTAAAAACTATTCCATAAGCACCCCTGTTACGGACGTTATAGATTATAAGCAGGACCTATTTGTATATATTACTATAAAACGCTATACCCCTAAAGAATTCTACGGCGTTATGATCGATATAGGTGCCTCTAAGAAGTCTACTATAGGTTACGGACAATACCTTATATATAGGACCACCGTAAATGATAATACGGATATTAATACTACGTAAAATAGGGCCGTAAACGTCTAATTCGGCATCGGCTTAACCACATTAATTGGATTAGTTGCAGTTAAGACCCTAATTAGCCTAGTTAACTTCCACGTAGTAAAAGCGGACACCCCTTTTCTACTCTATCTTGCGGACATGGATAGGCTATAGGTCTACTATAACAATGTTACGGATACCGTAATTGGCCCTATAACTGCCCTAGAAAGCAAGCATATTACCCTACCAATTACACGATAATTTGGACACCCATTCCTTATATAGGGAGAGACTTTATAGACCTACATTTAGGAATCTTTTAACTATAACCCGTGCTACCTTACTAGTACGGAGATCTACCGTCTATACCGCCGTTTCGGCTACCCGTTAGCTAAAAAGCTATATAGAGTCCTTGAACGCTCTGGACACGATAACGTTAATAAGAAGGCAGTTAATTACCTAACTAAATACTGCTTCTTTTGCCAGAAATACGGACGTTCCCCAAGCCAATTTAAGTTCACCCTATATAAGGACCTTAACTTTAACTACTTAGTATACGTAGACATTATATATATTAACGGCAGCCTAGTATTACATATAATTGACGAGGTAACCCGCTACTAAGCCGCCTATTAGTTGCAAAATATATCCGCAAAGTATACTTGGGATATTTTACGGACCTGCTAGATTAACACGTACGTTAGACCTCCTAAGTATATCACCCACAACGCTAGTAGGAACTTTATTAGCAAGGAATTCCAGCAGTATACTATGGCTATGGCTATATCAATAAAAGCTGTTCTAGTTAAGGCGCATTAGTCCGTCAGGCTTATTAAGCAAGCTTACCTAGCCTTATAAAGAGCTTACTAGATTATTACGGACGAATATAAAGACATCTAAAAGGAACTAGCTCTACAGATAGCCGTAAAAGCCGTTAATAACACCGCTGGCCCTAACGGACTAGTACCCACCCTCTTGGTTTACGGAGCCTACCTAAGAATAAGTAGCCTAGGCCCTTCTGCCCCGTCTATTACGGAACAAGCAGCTATAATACAGAAGGCAATGGCTAAAATAGTTAAATTACGGGCCAAACAAACTATTAATAACGCCCTATACTACCGCAACGGACCTAATATAACCTTAGTACACAACCTCCCGCTTAACTCTGAAGTCCTCGTATAGCGTAAAAGCGGCAGTTAAAATAGACCTTACTATCTACTAGCTGTAGAAAACGAGACGTGCTATATATAGCTTTTTAGCGGGCCAACTAGCTTTAAAAGCACGTCCGTAAAACCCTACTTTCGGCCCAAAAATACCTATGACGTTAAGCCAGACAAACTAGAAGCAACCGCCGAACCAGACGAACTAGAAACAACTACCGAATTAGACAAACTAGAGGCACCCTTACCTACCCTAAAGGTCCCCTAGAAACCTACTAAACCTACTAAACCTGCCATAAAGCGTGGCCGAGGACGCCCCCACAAGAATCCCGTAACAAAGAACTACCTAACCTCCGCAGGCACATTTATAAAGCAATCTCCGCCTACAGATATATTAGTTTTAGTACAGAAAACCCCTTTTACGGACTTACGGCGTAAAGAGATTAACGGACTATTTAAAAAGGGTGTCTTTGCAATTATAACGGAGAGAGACATTCCATAAGGCGTCCGTATATTTAACTTACGCTTTATTAATAAGATTAAGCACCCTAGTACTAATAAAGCCTTTAAGAAATTAAGGCTTATTATACAAGCTTATAATGACTAGGGAAAGGACCTAGTCCTTACACAATCGCCTATAATTTAACGGGTCAGTTAACGGATTATACTCGCACTTACGCCTAGACTACAGCAAACTAAATCCGTAGCCCTTTACTTACGGGACATCTCACAAGCCTATATGCAGTCTAACACCTACCTAAGTAGGGATATCTTTATACGACCACCCTATAAGCTTAACCTATAACTAGGAATAATTTTACAGGTTATAAAACCTCTTTACGGAGTACCAGAAGCCAGAAACTATTGGTTTAAAACATACCACTAGCACCACGTTAGTAAACTTAAAATAGAATAGTTAACCTATAACCCCTGCCTTCTATATAGCCCATTAAACAGCCTTAGTATTATTAGACTCTAAACAAACAATACCCTCTTCTTAGCAGACCGGACATTTGCGGACGCTAAAGAGACTAAACTATAAGAAGCTAAGTTCCTAGCAAAGCTATAAGAGCAGTTAACTAAGTAGACTCCAATTAAGTTTAACGGAGGCTTAATTACATAAAAGGGCAACTTAATCTAGCTAACCCAGAAACACCAAGCTTAAAACCTAAAGCTTATTATAGCAAAGCCTACGGACCTTACCAGTTCCCGTAGAGAGACCCATAAGACCATAAATATAAAGGACTAATACGCTGCATAGCGTGTAAGAGGCGCCTACATTACTATAGTCTGCCAACCTAAATCTGCCTATAACTTATCCTTTACAGCCTAGGCAGTAGATCCGTAAAAAGAAAATATTAAGTAGCTTAATAAGCGTATTTAGTGGCAAATTGACAATATAGCAAGGGGACTTACTTTCATACCACTAGACCTAAGTTCCCTTAGCTTACTGGCATTTACAGACGCCTCTTTTGCTAATAATAAAAACCTATTATTACAAATCGGCTTTATAATTATACTTACGGACCACAATTAGGACGCAAATATACTACACTAATCTTTAATTAAGTGCAAATAAGTAACCCGTAGTGTACTAGCCTCTAAACTATATGCACTAGCTTATAGCTTTAATATAGTAGCCGCAATTAAATTAACGGTCTAGAAGATTTTACAACTAAAGCAGTTACCCTTAGTTTTATACACCAATTTAAAGTCCCTTTACGACTGCCTAGTTAAACTAGGTATAACACAAGAGAAGAAGCTTATAGTCAACCTAATGTGCTTACGTTAGGCCTACGAACAACGTAAGATTACGGAGGTTAAATGGATCAGCAGCGGAGACAACCCAGCGGACGCTATAACTAAGGTAAAGCCGTGTTAAGCCCTTAAAACCCTAATCGACACAAATAAGCTCAACCTAAAAGTCATAGAATAGGTAGAACGGGACTAACGGAGTACCTACGGTACGCCTACGGCCTGTTAAAAGGCCGTACGGTTTATTTTACGGACCGTAAGCAGGACTTACGGCTAGCTTAGGGCACCGTTTAGAAGGCAGCCCAGAAGGCACCTCGGGAGGAGTTTCCTATATATTTTCTTATGTGTTTTATAGTTCTATTAAGGCAATTACAGAGGCTATATATAAGTGGTTTTATTTTCCAAGTACCGCTAGTGTATAATTACAGCACCTGGTGAATGAACGCGTATTTACGCGTTCGTGCACCAACTACCTACGTGCTAACTAATTAGGGGGGAGGCGCGTCAGTATATAGACCACGTAGTCTACCTCAATAGAATCGACAGTTACCATCTAAACAAGCATACAATACTACATGTATTTCGTGCCCGTGGATACGACTCACTCATGCTATTAAGTTAGTACGAACAGGTTTAATTAGCTTGGTTAAGTATTATTAATATTACTAAAGGAGGCCTTAAAGGCACAAGTTACTGCGTATAAAAAGGCTATAGAGGATACTATAAAGGTAACGACAGTAGCGTAGGATACTATAAAGGTAGTAGTAGTAGTAGCGAAGGACACTTTAACGGAGCTAAGTAAGCCAATTAAGCTAGATTTGGATAATAAGAACAATAGCAACAATAACGCCTATACTGCCTTCTATAATATTAATAATATTAAGGCAATTAGGGTAGAAGACAAAGGAGATTTTATATTAGATTAAGCAATTTAGGCTCTATTTAATAAGCTTAATTAAATCTTCCTTTTTTTCCTAAATACCTACCTAATACTAAGACTTATTATTTATAGTATATATTTAATTTAGAGCTGCATTAAAGTCTTAAAGCTTTATTAGCTTTTTAATATATAGAATAAACTTAGGGGTTAAATCTACCTATAAGGCAGTATTGCTAGGGTGTATAGTAGGGAGCAGGTAAGCCGAGCATGAGTCATATAGGGAGTCGATAGAAGAGGACGATATAGTAAAGAGTAGGCAATAGCCTCGTACGAAGACGAACCAATAGGGGAGGAAGGAGGCTGCAAGCCTAAGGTGCTTATAAGGAGGTGCTAAGGGCTAGCCGAAGGCTAGCCTTAGCGACCCCTAAGAGCCCCTAGGCAATGCAAAAGCATATAGCTCGGCTAGTGTTACCGAAAGCTCCGGGAGTATGGAAATACGCCACGTTACAAAATCTTACACTAGATGAACTTTAACACCGTGCGCGTACACTTAATAAGGTTTTAATACAAAATTATTTAAAAATTATCGCTATTTATATTTAAAATTATATAATCTTTAAATTAGAAATAACTAATAATATATAACTACTTTAAATTATATAAAGATATATCTAGGATATAATCTAGGATATAATCTAAGATATAATATAGAATAGATTAGTAATATAATCTAGGATATAACCTAAAATATAATTTAGAATATATTTAGGATATAACCTAGAATATAAT
>NW_027137698.1:0-42147 GCF_001692895.1 Cenococcum geophilum 1.58
CAATTATATATATTATAAGATAGGTAAATAGTAAGTAAAAGTAACGCTAAAAGNAAGTAGTAAAAGTATAGAGAGTAGTTATATAGAATACCCTATAGATAATACTAACTCTTCCTCTATATAAAATATAGATAAAGGTAGAATTTATAGCCGCCTTTCTACTATAGATAGCCTATATAGTTAGTGCGCGGGCTTTAAAAAATCGGGCTTTATATATCTACGTGGTAAAGCCTAGGAATCTAGTAGATAGCTATTGGCGTTTTATTAAGATCGTGCTAATAGACTGCTAGAGTAAATGTAGAGACGTATATATAGTAGCGCAGCGCCGGCGCTGTAATGTAGTAGTAGCGTAGATAATATTTTTACTAGGAGAGTAAGCCCTAATAAAAGCTTTAAAAACGACTACCGCGTTTTAGTCTTAGCAATTACGTCTATATATTNAATTTACGACTTAAGTTACAGCATCTATACTAGCGTTCCCCCTTCCTTCTATATAGTAGATAAGATAATATAGTACTACGTATAGTACTATATAGCACCTATACGGCACGGCGACTAAATAAATTGTATACGCCTTAGGAAGTCTATAATAAGCCTCTTATTCCCTATCTTACCTAATAGCCTAGATTTACTACGCGCGGTATTCCGTCTTCCTCTATATCTTTAGCTAAAGATATATATAGGGGACNTAGATTAGGGCTTTAGGAAAAGATACCTAGTTTATATTATAACGGAACCTTATAGTAGATANTACGGTNGGCTNGTTAATAGGCTAGGTATATAGGTATTGAATAAAGTTAACAACGTAATAATAACTGGTGGAGTAGTTGCCTAATAGATTAACTCTAATTATATTCTAAGAATTATTATAAGGAAGNAACTATTTAGGTAGGGACCGAGGGTCCTTAAATATATAACCGTACTCCTATGAAATCCTTTTTATATATAATGTACGTATTATACATAAGGTACGTAAGTTCCTCTTATTTCTCTTATTTAATATATAGCATGTTATATAACCTTAGTTACTATTCCTTGTTATATAGCTCTATAGGTTCTATCCTAGACCGTGCCTATATTAACTAACTAGCTTCTTTTAACTCTTCTCTAAGTAGTTATAATATTGTACTTAAAGCGTCCGTAATACTATCTCCTTCCTCTTTATCTTTATCCTTAAAGATACCTAGTATCTCTAAGTCGTTTACTAGAGGTATAATATCCGTCTAATTAATTTGGTTAATATTATTACTTATTATACCTAAAGCTTCTTCTTCTTTATACGCGCAATATTATGCCCATACTATTGCTACTATATTATCGCTTAGTGAAATTATACCGTCTCTATATTCTTGTTATGTGAAAAAGGGGTTAGTTTATATTGCGTTAGCAAGTCCTTTATCTTAGCAACATCAGGAAATTTTTTTTAGGGCTGGTTGTTGCGGTTTGCGGCAAATTGCGGCAAATTGCGGCAAACTGTACGATCGCGGTGGTCGTATATGGTCGTTAGCGATTTGCGCGTTTTGCAATAAAATTATAGTATCCAATAGTAAATTGCGGCAAATTACGGCAAAACGCTCAACTTCTAAACTAATGCTAGTATTTTACTACCCTATAAATAAATAGCGCGCAAACTATACAAACTGTACGAACTGTACGAATTGTACAAACTGTACGAACTGTACGAATTGTACAAACTGTACAAACTGTACGAATTGTATAAACTGTACAAACTGTACGAATTGTATAAACTGTACGAACTATACGAATTGTATAAACTGTACGAACTGTATAAACTATATAAACTGTACAAACTGTATAAATTATACAAACTGTACAAACTATACAAACTGTATAAACTGTACAAACTATACAAATTATATAAACTGTACGAACTATATAAATTATATAAACTATACAAACTGTACAAACTATATAAACTATACGAACTATATAAACTATATAAACTATACGAACTGTATAAACTGTATAAATTATATATATTTCTCTAAATTATAATATACTGCTATAGATTGCCATAGATTGCTATAATATGCCTTTAAAAATATATTTATATTATAATCACTATATAAAATAGCTACTCCTTTAAACCTATTATAGACCACAAAGTATTTACCTTGCCTAGCCCCTTCTCTACCCTCGTTTTAAAGATATCTAGATCCTTATTATTAAATAGTATAGACTTAACCCCCTTTCTAATAGTATACCAAAGACTTACATTAGGTTTAGCCCTAAGCGTCTTTCTAAATGGCTTAACTGTAACCATTAACTGTTTGTAATTCCAGCGATATAGTATATTAATAGTACGTTTCCAATTCCGCGATTTTATACCTTTAAAGATAAGCTTATAGGTATTATTTCCGAAATTATTGCTAGCGCCACTATCCTTATCTATATCTTCTCCACTATTTACGCTAGCATTGTTGCCTGTGTCCACTCCATTATATTTATTACCCCCCTTTCTCGCACCATTCCGATTATCCATATTTCCACCTAAAGCTATATCCGTTCTATTATCCGCATCGCCATCTTTATCTATATTAACTCCACTATATTCGTTACAACACTTATTTATATTAGTCCCGCTATCTATACCGCTATTAGGGTCGCTAATATTATTAGGCCTACCGCCTTAGTAATTAGTACTGTGGTTAGTCTAATTAGGCGACATATTATAGGATATATTAGGCTAAGTAATAGTGCTAGAAGGGCGGGAGGTATCTAAGTTTAAGGAAAGGGACGCGTTAAGTACCTAAATATAAGTATTAGTCCAAAACTGTTATTATAAGTAGTTATATACCAGTGGAAGTATATTAAAGCGCTACTTATTAAATCCTGCGTTATAGTCGGAGTCTAGGTTAAAAAGATTATCAAGACTATATTTAAATAGATTTGGAATTGCTTATATAGTAGGGTCGTTGTATATAGTTACTTAAAGTCTTTTTAAGATACCCTGTCGTAGAAGCCCTAAAATCTGGTTCTGGCGCTCTGTTAACTAATCTACCTATATAGCCTTTATCCGTTCCTATATGGCTAATATTAGAGTTAGTTATAGCGTAGCCTAGGTAGTTAGAATAAGGGTAGAGAAAAAATAAATTACTATTAAGATTGGCACCTACTTTAAACTTTTATTAGGTAAAACTACCACTTTTCCATTTATTAATAACGTGGCGGATTATTACACAAATTAGTATAACAGCCCCGGAGCTAATTAGGCGCAGAAAGTGCTGCGTATCTATACTAAACCTAAATCGCCACTTTCCTTTAAAGAATAACTCGGACAGACTAGTTATAATAACCGGTGCTATAAAGCGGGATTGCTCGCCCTATAAATAGTAAAAAGGGTGCTAAGGTAGTATAGCTATGCGTACTATCTTAAAGTATTAAAAGTTATCCATATAGAGTAGCTCTTCCACTTTAGCAATTGTTTCCTACTAAGAGAGCTTTCTAAATAAGTACTTAGCTTTTACGCAATTTTGTATGCGTTTTAACAGGTGAGACCAGAACTGGCTAATGCTATTATATATCTATTTTATATTAGTATATATAGAAGCAATAAGAGGTAGCTTACTATACGACACATTAATGGCGACGGTTTTTGCATAGCCTAGCTAGAACCGTCGCCTTTAGAAACCCCATTATACTCTACTGCTTTATCCTATGCTAAGTCCATTATCTTTTCCAGAGTCTTTATATTCCCTTCTGGCCATAATATAAGAGAAAGACCACTAAGAGCCTTGCCTAACATTACAAATATTAGAAAGAAGCGCACAGCAGCTTTTAATATTAGTTTATCCGTAGGTTTTAATTTAGGTTTACTACCACAACTTATTTCTTACTATCTTCTAACTATACTATATCGAGACTTCCGCGGTTTATTACTGCGTATAGGCGCCGTATAAAACAACTCAGCTGTAAAGTTATTTTTGGCACTAGAGATAAGCTCTTTAATAAAGGGATAGTGGAATTAGAGCCGCTTATTAGGGCGATTTAGGACTTATAACCGCTGTTAAAGCGTTAGCGGGTGTAAAGGAATAGAGTCTATATAATAAATACCATGGTTAAATTCTGTGTATGTAAATCTAGAGATTCTTTGTCTAAACTCTACTGGAGTTTTAACGATGCGCTCTTCCCTAGGGCATTGGGCCTCCATCTTCTTTAGAATCGCTATTTATATCTAACTAACGTTTTAGGATGCCATCCTTAGATACTCTATCGCCATATATAGCCGTCTACTAAAGTTAGCTGCATGCTACCGTGTATATACTATTTATAGTACTTTAGCCTAACTACCGTTCACGTATACGTTTCTAGATTCTTCTTACACTAGCATTACTATTTCTTTTGCCTTTACCTTAGTGGCAGGTATATATTAGTATTTTAAGCAGTTATATAGAGGGTAGTCTATACCTTATTCTTTTTAGAAGCTATAGTTATATTTATTTAGGATAGTAAAGGTTAGTAAACCTTCGGCATAACCAATATAGGAGAAGTTAAAGAAGTTAATAAAGATGTAAAGATAAAGTATAACACTTTTAGATTATATATTTGCCGGTATAGATATAGTTAATAAAATGGAGGAGTAAAGGGGCAGATTTAAATGTTCTGCTAGGGAGCTTGGGCCTATTACCAGCCCATTTAGGGCAAATTGCGGCAGATTACCACAATATTAAGAATTCCTACTAATAAGCAAGCACTAGAGCTAATCTTTATAGGCAAGAGCGTTATAACTGCCTGCAAAAAATATAAGAATTTAACCAATTTATATAGATATGGCTAACCTTTTCTAGCGGTTTAGTAGGTTAACACTACCTAAGCAGTAAGTGCTTAACGGTTGTCCTTATTCTCCTTCCTTATTAAGACGTACTCTAGAGCTCCCCTTTACACCCAGTTAGCCTATAGATATACCCAAGACGCAGAGTTAGTTTAATCGCGCTATTTCCGCCTTTTTCTACCTGGAATCTTCCTTAAAGCGTATTAGCTTAGGCGATAAGCTAATAAAGTCATTTTATGTTTAAAACTTAAGAAGAGCCTTCGCAGAGGAGCAATATAAGGCTATTCTATATGTTAAGAAGCGGCGGTTATAAAGATTAGCTATTAATTTAGCCCTAAGTGTTAATAGAGTTAATATACTTAATTGCGAACAGATAAAAGAAGCTTAAACTATAAAGGTAGAGATTATTACGAAAATAAAGCCTATTAAAGAAAAACGTGCGGTAAATCGGAAGAGAAAGCTAGAAGAGGGGGGGCTATTACACTACTCTGCTAATACAAAATCTATAAAAATACGTTTAGCTAGCCAGCCTCTCACTTTAACAAGCCCCTCTACTACTTAATTTACCCATATATTAGACACGCCGCCTCCACCTTTAAGCTAACTAACGGCTTTCTTAACTTCTCTTTGTCTTGCCTTATCTTATAGCTAATTTGCCTAGATTTCTAGGGATTAAATATGCTAGATTCCCCATTAATTATATTAGCCGTTTTTGTTTTCGTTCTAAGACCTCCTATAATTTAATTAGAAGCTTAGTTTTAGATTTTTATTTCTTTATAAACTTATCTACGCGTATACTATTAATCTAAAGAAAATCGTTATTGTAGAATTAATTATATATGTCCCAATCTGTGTATAAGTTTATCTAAAACGTTCTTCTTTTATCTAGTGAAGTTGGTATTAGTTATATAGGTCTCTTAATATAGGAAATGTCGTATATTTGGTAGCCGTCTAGGTTTTATCTATTTTGCACTATATTTGTAGGAAATCGTTCCACTTTAATTATCCTATTAAAAGGATCTACCTTGCCTCCGTTGCATAGACGGAATAGCTTAAAAAGTACTCTATGGTATACTTAGTATCTGCTATTCTTATCTATACGCTTTAAGTCCTATACTAATACCAGTAATTCTAAACGGGCAGCCCGCGTTCCCTTTATTCTATCTAGTGCGTTCTTATATTCTTATATAAAAACTTAGTCCCTTTATAGGGCAGTAATCCGTATTTAGACTGGGTTATAGCGTGCCCATACTTTATATAGTCGATTAAGATTATAGAAGTCTTTACCGCGTTAAATATAGCATGTTATAAAGTAATAAATACTGTATAATTATAGCACCTGTCGTACCAACCGCGTGCTTACGCGTTCGGTACGCCGAGTACGCGTTTACGCGTTTGGTGTACTAACCACCCGCTTACGCGTCTGGTGCACTTCTAAAGCACTAACTAATTAGGGGGGAAGGCGTATTAGTATATAGACTACGTAGTCTGCTTTATATAATTGACAGTTACCATCCAAATAAGCATACGATACTACATATATTTCGTGCCCGTGGATACGACTTACTCGTGCTATTAAGTTAGTACGAACACTGATTAGTGAGCGCGCATAGATTAGCAATCACTCGATACCTCCCCCGAGCGATATACACGATAGCGACTACCCGTTTAGACTCCTAGTACGACCTGCTGGAAGGTCGGAAGTCGGGGATTACGGACTTATCACCAACTCTGTATACTTATTTAAGTCTTAGTATAGTTTACCGGAAGTTTATAGACGCGAATATAGACCTTTACGGAACCCCTCTACCTCCAAACCTTAAACCCCTATTCCTACTATACCCTTTAACCTCTTTTCAGACCCCTTACGGAGACCCCCTTACCCTTCTGCGAACTGTTACGGACATTAACTACCTTTACGGAACACTATAGGACCTCTACCACCCGCTACGCACCACAATATACTATATAGTATGGCAGACCTAAGAAAGCAAGTTGATAAAGGGCAAGAAAAGTGGAGGTAAGGAGTTGACCTTACGTCTATAAACGATGTTAACGACTATATTAAATTTAAAGTTCTTAAATACCAATATTTTAAGCTTATGGATGACGATCTATAGGAGCAATACTAGGAAGACTTTGCGGACTTTACGGAAGCTATTTTCAAGGCCTGTAACCCTACTACCATCCGTAACCTATGAGCCCTCTTACGCCACTAAGGCGTATAGGTTAAAAGGGATAAACAAGTTACTGTTGTATAGTCTTTATATAATATAATATATAAGGAGGACCAAACGGAATAGACTAAAGAGGAAATTCTAGACTAGGTTAAAGCTAAAAATAAACTCCTTGCTTCTTCCAAACTTAATAGGATTACTAGCCTTATACCTAACCTACTTAACCAAACTCGTCCTATAAACCCAAGCGATTTTGGAATTAATCTTACGGGCTAAAGTATACCCAGTACTCAAGTTACGGACCGCAATACCCCCGTAAACCAAACTACGGACCGTAATACCCCCGTAAACCAAAATATGGACCAAAACCTTCCCGCCGTTGTCCAAGTTATAGATCCGCAACCTACCTAACTAAAGACCTACGGTAAGGAGCTAGCTAACCTGGCTAAGCTCTATACCGACGAATCTAAGTACAGCAGCGAAAATGATAACTTTAACTTTAAACTGACTATCTTTACGGACCTCTGCCAGAAGGCTGATATTCCTAAATAAGAGTTTAGCTAAGCCTACTCTACCATGCTGCGCGGCCTAGCACTTGACCACTACTACACCAACCTTAAGAGCAACCCCCTTAGTGTTCCTTTTAATAAGCTATGCGAAGCTATATGTAACTACTTTAAAGGACCAGAATATAAGCGTAATATCCTTACCCAATGGAATGCGACCAAGCTACGGACCGTAATGGACAAGAACACTAAAAAATCGACTATAGAGTGCCTGCAAATCCTTATTAAAGACCTCCGCTACCTATAGTATGGTCTTAATATCAAGCTTTGAACGGACGACTTCCTATATAATAAACTTATTACGGCCTGCTAGGAAGTAGAGCCCTATAAGTACGCCTGCTATAAGCCTGCAGATACCTTAGCTGGCCTTATTAATGATCTACGCTCCTCTATTATAACGTATAAAGTCTTAAACCCACCAGGCAGCACTCAAGCCTTTGTTACGGATATTTAATATCCGCAAATAGACTTAGACGTCTACTTTACGGACCGCCGCTACCGCTAGTAGCACCCGTACCGACTAAGTCCTACCTGTAACCCCTGCAGCAACCCCCGTATAAAAACATACCCCCGTAGATAAACTAGCCAGAAGTGCTTCGTGTGCGGTAAGGAAGGATGTTGGTTTATAAGGCATACCCGGGAAGAACGTGATAAGTCTAGGAAGAGACTTAATAGCCGTATTAACCAGTTTATTTTGGAATATAAAGGAGAGGAAGTAGAAGAGCCCCCTGATAAGTTAATAGAAGCCCTTATAATTGACTTTAACTCAGACGCTTAGGAATAAGAGACCTTAGAGATATTCTTAACCACTTTCGGACCTTTTACGGACAGCTAAGCCTTTAATATTACGACTGTATTAGCCGACCGTTCCTTTATACACTTAGTTACGCCTAAAAACTATTCCGCAAGCACTCCTGTTATAGACGTTATAGATTATAAACAGGACCTATTTGCATATATTACTACGGAACACTATACCCCCAAAGAATTCTACGGTGTTATAATCGATATAGGTGCCTCTAAGAAGTCTACTGTAGGTTATAGACAATACCTTGTATATAGGACCACCGTAAATAACAATACGGATATTAATACTACGCAAAATAGGGCCGTAAACGTCTAATTCGGCATTAGCTTAACCGTATTAATTGGATTAGTTACAGTTAAGACTCTAATTAGCCTAGTTAACTTCCATATAGTAAAAGCGGACACCCCTTTTCTACTTTGCCTTGCGGATATAGATAGGTTATAGGTATACTATAATAACGTCACGGACACCCTAATTGGCCCTATAACTACCCTAGGAAGTAAGCATATCACCCTACCAATTATACGACGATTCGGACACCCGTTCCTTATATAGGGAGAGACTTTACGGACCTATATTTAGGAATCTTTCGACTATAACCCGTGCTACCTTACTAGTACGGAGATCCACCATCTGCACCGCCGTTTCGGCTACCTATTAGCCGAAAAGCTATATAGAGTCCTTAAACGCTCTGGACATAACGACGTTAATAGGAAGGCAGTTGATTACCTGACTAAATACTGCTCCTTTTACTAGAAATACGGACGTTCCCTAGGCCGATTTAAGTTCACCCTTTATAAGGACCTTAACTTCAACCACTTAGTGTACGTAGACATTATGTATATTAACGGCAGCCTAGTATTACATATAATTGACGAGGCAACCCGCTACTAAGCCGCCCGTTAGTTGCAAAATATATCCGTAAAGTATATTTAGGATATTTTACGGACCTGCTGGATTGACACGTACGTTAGACCTCCTAAGTATATCACCCACGACGCTGGTAGGAACTTTATTAGCAAGGAATTCCAGCAGTATGCTACGGCCATAGCTATATCAATAAAAGCTGTTCTAGTTAAGGCGCATTAGTCCGTTGGGCTTATTAAGTAAGCTTACCTAGCTCTATAGAGAGCTTATCAGATTATTACGGACGAGTGTAAGGACATCTAAAAGGAACTGGCTTTATAGATGGCTGTAAAAGCCGTTAACGACACCGCTGGCCCTGACGGACTAGTACCCACCCTCTTGGTTTATGGAGCCTACCCAAGGATAAGCAACCTAGGCCCCCCTGCCCCGTCTATTACGGAACGAGCAGCTACAATACGGAAGGCAATGGCTGAAATAGTTAAATTACGGGCTAAACAAACTATTAATAACGCCCTATACTACCGCAACGGACCTAATATAACCTCGGTATATAACCTCCCGCTTAACTCTAAAGTCCTTATATAGCGTAAAAGCGGTAGTTAGAATGGACCTTACTGTCTACTAGCCGTAGAAAACGAGACGTGCTGCGTATAGCTTCTTAGCGGGCCAACTAGCTTTAGAAGCACGTCCGTAAAACCCTACTTTTGGCCTAAAAACACCTATAACGTTAAGCCAGACGAACTAGAAGCAACCGCCGAACCAGACGAACTAGAAATGACTGCCGAATTAAACAAATTGGAGGCACCCTTGCCTACCCTAGAGGTCCCCTAGAAACCTACTGAACCTACTAAACCTACCGTAAAGCGTGGCCGAGGACGCCCCCGTAAGAATCCTATAATGGAGAACCACCTAACCTCCGTAGGCACATCCGCAAAGCAATCTTTGCCTATAGATATATTAGTTCTAGTACAGGAAACCCCTTTTACGGACTTATGGCGTAAAGAGATTAACGGACTACTTAAAAAGGGTATCTTTGCGATTATAACAGAGAGAGACGTTCTGTAAGGCGTCCGTATATTTAACTTACGCTTTGTTGACGAGATTAAGCACCCTAGTACTAATAAAGCCTTTAAGAAATTAAGGCTTGTTATACAAGCTTATAATAACCAGGGAAAGGACCTAGTCCTTACGCAATCGCCTATAATTTAACGGGTTAGTTAACGGATTATACTCGTACTTACGCCTGGACTATAGTAAACTAAATCCGTAGCCCTTTACTTACGGGACATCTTATAAGCCTATGTGCAGTCTAATACCTACCTAAGTAGGGATATCTTTATACGACTACCCTATAAGCTTAACCTATAACCAGGAATAATTTTATGGGTTATAAAACCTCTTTACGGAGTACCAGAAGCCGGAAACCATTAGTTTAAGACATACTACTAGCACTACGTTAGTAAACTTAAAATGGAGTAGTCGACCTATAACCCCTGCCTCCTATATAGCCCATTAAACGGCCTTGGTATTATTGGACTCCAAATAGATAATACCCTCTTCTTAGCAGACCGGATATTTGCGGATGCTAAAGAGACTAAACTGCAAGAAGCTAAGTTCCTAGCAAAGCCGCGAGAGCAGTTAACTAAGTAGACTCCAATTAAGTTTAACGGAGGCTTAATTATATAAAAGGGCAACTTAATCTAGCTAACCTAGGAATGCCAAGCTTAAAACCTAAAGCTTGTTACAGTAAAGCCTACGGACCTCACTAGTTCCCGCGGAGAGACCCGTAAGACCGTAAATATAAAGGACTAATACGCTGTATAGCGTGCAAGAGGCGCCTATATTGCTACAGTCTGTCAACCTAAATCTGCCTATAATCTGTCCTTTGCGGCCCAGGCAGTAGACCCACAAGAAGAAAATGTTAAGTAGCTTAATAAGCGCATCTAGTGGCAAATTAATAATGCAGCAAGGGGACTTACTTTTGTACCACTAGACCTAAATTCCCTTAGCCTACTGGTATTTACGGACGCATCTTTTACTAATAACAAAGACCTATTATTATAAATTGGCTTTGTAATTATACTTACGGACTGTAATTAGGACGCAAATATACTGCACTGGTCTTTAATTAAGTGCAAATAAGTAACCCGTAGTGTACTAGCTTCTAAACTATATACACTAGCTTATAGATTTGATATAGCAGCCGCAATTAAATTAACGGTCTAGAAGATTTTATAACTGGAGCAGTTACCCCTAGTTTTATGCACTGATTTAAAGTCCCTTTACGACTGCCTAGTTAAACTAGGTACGATATAAGAGAAGAGGCTTATGGTCGACCTAATGTGCTTACATCAGGCCTATGAACGACGTGAGATTACGGAGGTTAAATGGATCAGCAGCGGAGACAACCTAGTAGACGCCATGACTAAGGCAAAGCCGTGTTAAGCTCTTAAAACCCTAATTAATACAAATAAGCTTAACCTAAAGGTTATAAAATGGGTAGAGCGAGACTAACGGAGCATTTACGGTTTAGCTACGGCCCGTTAGAAGGCCGTACGGTGCATTTACGGCCCGTTAAAAGGCCGTACAGTTCATTTTACGGACCGTAAGTAGGACTTACGGCCAGCTTGGAGTACTATTTGGAAGGCAACCTAGAAGGCACCTTAGGAGGGATTTCCTATGTATTTTCTTATGTGTTTTATGGTTCTATTAAGACAATTACGGAGGCTATATATAAGTGGTTTCATTTTCCAAGTACCGCCAGTGTATAATTATAGCACCTGTCGTACCAACCGTGTGCTTACGCGTTCGGTACGCCGAGTACGTGTTTACGCGTTTGGTGCACTAACCACCCGCTTACGCGTCTGGTGCACTTCTAAAGCACTAACTAATTAGGGGGGAAGGCGCATTAGTATATAGACTACGTAGTCTGCTTTATATAATTGACAGTCACCATCCAAACAAGTATACGATACTATATGTATTTCGTGCCCGTGGATACGACTCACTCGTGCTATTAAGTTAGTACGAACAAATACTAATAGGTAAATCTTATGCCTAGGCTGTATCCCTTTTAAGGCGCTTAATATCCGAATCCGTTACTTATATACCATTAACTCGCTTATAACATTCCCGCATAAATAAAGCTAGTTTTATAATAAATTTATTAATACCTAGCCTAGTCTAAATTTCGCTAGCTCTGCGCCATAAGTTTAGGTTTATTCCGCATATTAAAAATATTTAGTTAGTAAACTGGCAGCAATCCTATCTATACGGCTCGTCTATTAGCTTAACTATGCCTAATAATAATATAATGTATAAATCTTCCATAGTATCAGCTGCTAGTATTGGCCTTATATTTTCCTATAGCTCCATCTTTTACATTACTATAGTGTTTATTAATTCCGTATTAAGATAAATCATTTACTCCTTATACCCTTTATGCTTATTTAATCTTTAATAGAAATTCTTCTAAGGAATATATACCCTTTCGCCGTACTTTATTATAGTTCCCATTAGGGCGCCAAATACACAAATTATCTCCGGATAGTGGGAAATTGCATAAAGTTTAGGTATATTAAAATTGGGTAGGTTTTTATCGTTAGGTTAATATAGTAAGAACGCCTCTTTAGTCTTATCTATTCGATATAATACAGCTTTAAGATATTTAATTATATCTTTATCGTGTAATTTATATTCGGCTAATAATATAAAGTTAACTATAGCACAAATAAACAGCATTGCCCCTTTGTTCCTATATAGTAATAGTACTATAACTAGTACAATCTAACGAAGAAGGGACTTATATATCTTTCTAGTCTATTAGCTTAACTCTGCGAAGTTATCCTACCTAATTATACCCTAAAAGGGTTTAACCTTAGCGAATTATGCGGTTAGAAGACGTTCTACCCTATCCTTAGCAGATAATAGGGTTTTTATACCACTCTGATTAGTTATTAAAACCTTCCCTTTCCCTTTCTTAATATTAAGTAGTAGTGCCCGAAGCCAGCTTATTAAATACTCCGTAACGCCTTTATACAGCTAGTGTAGTAAATTAGGGGCCATTATAGCGTATATATCCGCTATATAATAGGACTAGGCAAAATTTTAAATTGGCCTAATATACTTAGGGTCGCTGCAATCTAGCTGCAAGTTTTGCTATCATTTAAGTTGCTTAATGGTTGATTTATGCGTCCGTCGCGGCCATTTGCCAGATATAGTGCTTAGTAGGTTACCTCGTTTATAAGGCAGTATATAACACATTATATAGTATTGCCCTAATTTTACTTCTGTTAATATAACCTGCTCCTTATAGTCTGCTATAAACCTAGTAAGTATGGGGTAGCATTGCCTGATAAACCTATCTGCGTATCGCATTGGCATACCGCGCCTAGCAGCGCGTTTAAGGGCTAGCTTTTATGTTAACTTAAGTACCTATATACTACTAAGGTAAATACTTACGTTTAAACATAATACTTATTACTTAATAGTATGCATCCAGCTTGTTCATTTAGTTACTTAGTAAGTCCGTAGGTATATAACCTAGAAGAAGCATTGCTAGCCTACTAGCTACACGTTAAGTCTTTAACAGGATATTAAGTATCGTAATATAAACTAGATGCGCCTTTTTGTCTCCGGATAGTATAGTTAGCTTAGTTTGGTTGCTACTAGGTATCACCATAATAGCCGTCGCACTATTAGGTAATTAATCTTAGATCTCCCACTAACGGTCGGCCGTGTATGCCTTATTATACACTCTATTACCCTTTACATTAAATTAACGAATAGGAGAATAAACCATATTATCTTTAAATGGGAAATAACCAATTAGGAAAGCCACTACGCTAAATATATTACGGTGGTATATCTTTAGGTTTTTGCCGTATATATTAAGTTCTATAATTCGCCAGCTCTTATCGCTTACACCTTTAGAAATAGAATATAGTTTTGTCTTAACTTCTTTTGTATTTTAGTATAATATATATCCGTCCCTTATATTTTTAATACAGGGGTCTTATAGCTACGCGTCTATTTCCTTTGCTAACGTGCCATTACGTACCCACTAGGTAACTTACGCCCATTTTATAGAGCTTATAAAAGGATAGAACATATTATTGCCTTCATTCATTCCATCCGCTAGCTAGCTAGGCCTTAGCAGGTGGTCGCGATCTACGGCAAACTGCTAATTAGAGTTCCCCTCTAGGTAGCTAAGCGGGGTTCCTATATCGCGGCCAGTCACTTTATAATAAGTTTAGGTATAATAAATATTTAAGGTAGAGAGGCTTATTGCCGCGTGACCGTGCGTTTTAGTGCTAGTTAGTTATTCTGCCGGTGCTATATAGCTTAGCTCCTCTACTAATATTAAGCCGGTATTTCCTATAATAGTTAATAAAGTATTGTTAACAGCGGTGTTAGTTGCTATAAGGTTATATACCTATTATTCTATAGTAAATTCGTCGTCTTTACGGGTATTCGCTTAAGCCTAAATTATAGAATAGACATTATCCGGTTAGTTAAGAGAGTCTATGCCCACAGCCCTGTAGTACGGCCTATATCGCGCTAATCCACCCACGGTAGAAATCGTATGCTTATATTTGGGGCACTGGCGATTTATTAAGCCTATTATAATAGCAACAAATACAGCTCCTTACATTGTTATTAAGATTAGACAGGTAGGTTTGTGCCTAAAAAGGACAGTATATTATATAACTAATCTAATAGCTATAATCTACGGTGATCTGCTAGCTATTTTAATAACTAACTATAACGGCTTGCTTCTTTTAAATTATAAGTTAAATATACTAAATAGCATATTATCCTAAGCGCTAATAATATATAAAGCAGTATTGTATCCTACAGTACCTATTATAATTAATTTACAACTACTAAATATTTATAAACCTTTAATCCCGCGTCCCTCGCCAACACTATATATACCTAGTATAGCAACAACACAATTAAATAGTGTGTATACTATAGAGGAGGCATAGTATAAGTCTACTAGTAAAACTCCTAGAAAGAATAAGTAGATTATATCCGGGTTTAGTATTAGCAGCGCTTGTTTGTATAAGATTAAAGGGGTAGTTAAAGATATTATAAATAAGAGTAATGCAATATCTATACGCTTCTAAGACCAAATAAATTACGCTATTTAAAGTAAGATTATAGCTAAAATTATTAACTAAATCCCAAAGTCCAGTAATGCTCCGGTTAAGTAGACTAAGGAAGTAGCCTAATATCTCCTTACTCACACGCAGTTAAATATGCGCAAGAAAGCTGGCCAAACCAGTGCTAAATTAGGACTTCGGTATGGAGCTACAAATTCTGCCATAGGGTACCCTTATATAGAGCCTTAGGATATATATTAATCTCTTTTACTAAAACATATTAACAAATATAACGTTCGGGGTCTTATAATCTGTATATATTAAGATTTAGAGAATATACTACGGTCTATAATTTATATAGACTTAGGTGCTAGTCTACTTTAAACTAACTTAGTAGAAGGGTAGATGAGTCTTCTAGATTTTCCCAAATTTCTTAATATTGCTTAGGACGCTAGAGTTAACCTAAAGACAGAGGAGTTATAGGCAGATATACTAATAATTATACTAGTTCGGAATGTAGGACTATTAAAGTATATAATATAATAAACGCTTAAAGCCTCTAAGGATATAATTATTTTCGTAGTTGCGAATATACGTGGTATATAGTAGCAGTCCTTATAGCTTTAAATCTAATACTATTTAAAGTCTTAATTATTTACTAGGAGCCCTACTTAAAGGGGTATATTAAAGCGGTCTTAATTAAGCCAAAATATTAATTTTAGGCAGGCAAAACGTCCTAGGCGTATTAACCCTTGTTCTTAGGTTGTATATTCTAATATACTTCTAACTCCGCCCATTATACTAGTTATTTATAAAGAATATTTTCTATAACTAGAGGAAGCGTATTTAGCGGCAATCTGCTATAGCAAATTGCCCTTTAACGCACGCGTTATATTCCGTTAGCAAGAGCATTTACCTTAGGCTTATCCACTTTACTTTATACTTTTTACCTCTACTACCTTAACTAACTCTCGCACGGCACCTCTATGCGACATTAATTAGTTAATTAATTAGTTTAACCACCAATTGCTGCTTTAAGCTGCGACTTACTCCCTAAAACTACAGCAATCTGCCTAGCAGATTAACTCTTATAATTGGTTTATCTTACTTACCTACTTTAGACTTACACCTTTACCAAATACTAACTAGATTCTTTTACTTTTATATAGCAACGCTCTACTCCTTCTTTATTCCATCTTAGTATCTTTACGCATTATAATAAAAAACTTAGGATATTACGAAGGGATGGGATATTAATACTTATCGCCTTAAGGAAATTAAGAGATATAATCCTAGATAACATATAAGAGGCTAGGCTTAAAAAATCCACGTTTTGTACTGCTAAAGATAAAGTGCCACACGATTAGTTTATTTAGAAGATTCTTAGCGACTTACCTAAGAAGGAACGTGCTTTAAACAGCTAGTCTAGATAGGCTATTATTTCTTTTATATTATCCTAGAGAACTAATGCCACTAAATAGCAAAACAATATAAAGTCGGAACCTAAAAGTTAGAGTTAAACCCAATTTAAACCTATAATAACGCTAGCATGTATATTTGCTTCTAAGCCAATCTCTAAATTACACGGTTTTATATCACTAAATAAGCCGTTCTTACTCGAAAATATAACTTTCTAGTTTTAAAGAATAAACCTAATCACCTAAAGCATAGTAGAGCTTTATAAAGTCTATAAATTTTAAAAGGTAATATAGAAACACTAATAGTTAAAGAAATTAGTTTCTTGCTATTTTAAGAGGTTATAGTATTAGTAGGTTTTATCTTAGATAAGGATGAAATTACCTAGCTTAATATGGTCACTAATAAGGAGGTTTATATTACCTAGCGAGGGCTACTATAAGCCGTGTTTTAGTAGTGTATACTATATAACAGAAGCAGAGTAGAATTTCTACTTAAGAGTACGGATTATAAGTCCCTTTAATAATATCTAGCTAGCTATATACTAATAATTGCAGCTAAGTATTTAATTATAAAAGCACCGTACTAATTACTAAATAAGTGGGGCATAAACCCTCCCAGAATTGCCAATACTCTAACCTACTAGTATTCGCGCACTAAGGCCGCACTTAAGAAATGGCAGAAGATTACACCTAAGCCAATCCATAAGCACTTAGATGTTAAGTTTATTAATAAAGATAGCAAGAATAAAAGCGATGCTTTATCCATCTTATTAACACACAGCGGCATTCTAAGTCTATTAAGTCCGAAGAAACGTAATTATAAAAGGGAGTAACCTATTAGAGGCATCCACGGGTAAACTACAGCAAACTACGGCAAGCTGCGGCAAGCTGCTAGGAATAGCTGTAATAATCTAGTTATCTAGCCTATGGACAATCCCAACGATATAGAGCACGGTAAGGACAATTGCGATACTTCTAAGAGTAAAACTACTTTGTATTCCTAATTAGCTCAGACTCTATATAATAATTAAACTCTATACCCGCAAAAGCTTTCCTTAGTAAAACTATAGAAACCAATATAATTAAAGATATCTTAGGTAAAAATGCGCTTAAGGATAATATAACCTAAGCTAAGGAGATATAGGCTACAATGCCTATTGCGCAAAGGTATAAGTATATAGTCATGTAGAGTATATCTTAAATTAGACTAATATTAGCTCTTTTTAGATTTTAAGAGGCCGCTATAGCTAAAGCAGGAGGCAAGGTTTAATAAATAGAGTGGTGGATGTACGAACGTTTGGCTAAGCTATGCAGAGTTCCTAAAAAGGCCGTCTTAGCGAAGAACCCGGTCCCCGTTCCTAGTAAATAGGGTCTAAATCCGAGGTTTAAATTATTCCTATACTAGCTGTATAGCGCATCCGAGATATTCTACTAGGAGCGCACTAACTAAACGGTGGGGTTTTTGCTAATAGTGTAGGAACCGGAAAAATTGTAACCGCGTACTTAACTATTGTCCTTAGTTACCACTCTGCCATAAACCTAAATAAAGTGGCTGCTAATTAAGCGGCTGGAAATGCGAATTAGTATCTACAGGAGAATAACTAGGCTAAAGACGCTGAGTATCCTAGCCAGGACAAGATGCCTTTTTTATACTTATATGTAAACTAAAACGCTATATCTATAATGTAAAGACAGCATGGTGTAAATCTAGTTATTATAATTCTAAGTGTGATTACTAGCTAGAGAGACAATTACATCTTATTATTTAAGGACTCTATACTTATAATAAAAGAGCAGACGCTACTACGGTTTGCAATATTCTATAAGATAGAAGGTATATATAAAGGAATAGCGCGACTAAACCCTTAGGAATAGCTTTAAATGGGGACTTTAGGGGACTAGTTAGATCACGATGTAATAAATAATAGTCGGACTCTTATAGGTAAAAAGAAAACGCCCTACTTATAGTTCTCTAATGGCCCCCTATAGAGGTACATAGACCGTTATAACTACGCTCTTTAGCAGAATCTTATAGGATAAGTTTTATAATAAAAAAAAATCAAGAAATTTATGTTAACTAATTCCTTCGCTCTTAAAAAAAAATAGGGGTACCTCTATACCTAAGATTCTTTGCCTAGGCTTTAGCATAGTAATAGAGAATGGTGTTATAGACATATACTAATTTATTATAAGCGCCCTTAAAGATATAGATTGGGCAACCGCTTAAGCTAACCCTAGTATTCTTAGAAAATGCATATCCGTGGAAGTTAATAAAATAGCTAAACTATGGACCTAATTTTTAAAGTAGGGAAGGAGTAACCCTAAAAGTGCCTCGCAGTCTGCGATATATAAAGAATTGGTTAAGGTTAGTGGCCTAATTCTTATAAATTTTCTTATTCGCCGCAACTAGGATACTATTGGCTTTAATAACTAAAAACTAAAAGTTGTTCTAGGCGAGCTCCAAATTTAATATATAAAGTATAATTATAAAACTAAAGAACTTAAATTTCTATATAGTATAGAAGGTGCAATAGTGTTAGAAATAGAAGAGGTATTTTAGCAGAAAATGGTTAAATAGAAAGAAGATAGTTTTTCTACTGGGAAAAAACTAGTATAAATGGCCAGCAGCTCCTTAAGCAGCTACTTTACGTGCTATAATACAGCAACGACGCCTAGGTTACTTTTATAGAAGGATAGATTTAATAAGGATCTTCCGGATAATAATAAAAAAAAAATATCTAGTCTAATACCACACCAACACAGTTAAAAATCCTATTAGAAGTATCTTGGATCAGAATAAAAAGGAAATTCTTTATAACAACGCGAAGTTTTAAGACGCTTTTAGCTATCTATAAAGAAGTTATAGCAGCTATAGCAGTGCTATATGTCGAAGGCTATCGTAGCAAATTTATTATTAGTACTAATTTTTTAATTATTAGGGCGGTATATATAGCAGTAAGTGGCAAAATACTCTATCTTTTTACCTCTTAATAGCAGCACACTTAACTAGAACTCTAAGCTAACACTTATTTTAGGCCTTAGTTGCTAAATATAGTAAGGATGCTATTATATACCTCCCTAGAGGAACACTACCGAAGCAAAAAGACTATATAATCTATGACTCGTAGAAGCAGCTAAGCGGGCTATAAATTCTCTTATTATTTCTAACGGCTATTACGGAGGGTATTACTATTAACGGCTTCCTATATTGAAAGTGAAATTCTAAATAAGCTTAAGTTTAAGAAAAACGCTGCTAATAAGAGACTAAACGTAGACACGAATAAGCTAGAAAATTTAAAGAAGTAGCTAATGCAAATGTTATAGATTATAGTAGCGATAAAGTTTTAATCCTTTTAGCGCGGAATTGGGCAATATACTAGGTAGTTTGCCGTAAATTCTTCTCTAGCGGAAGAAGTATAATAGACTATTATTTTCAGAATTAGGCAATATAGTAGGCAGTATTCCGTAGTCTCATAGTTAGTAAAAGATAAATGCTAGATTGTTTTTTTATAGAATTAAGCAATATACTTAGCGATGTGCCGCAGTCTTACGGCTAATAGAAGGCATATACTAAGTTTTTTTTTATAGAACTGGGCGATATGTCGGCAATATACTGCAATTCTTTTATTAATAAGAAAAGGTACTATCTTGCTATTTAAGGAGGGCAATACGTGAGTAATATATCGCAGTGCTCCATTAATAAAAGAAGCCGCTAGCTTATAATATAGGAACCGGGTAATATATAAGCTAATATTTAGAATACTCTGCTTATAAGAGAAGCCTACTAGCTTATAATATAGGAACCAGGCAACGCACAATTAGATATATCGTAATGCTTTACTAATAAGAGACGCCTACTAGCTTACTATTTAAGGACCTAAGTAATACGCTAGGCGATATATTATAGTGTTCTGTTAATATGGCAAGTCTGCTAGCTTACGATATAGGAACCGGACAATATACGAGCTAATATGTTAGAATACTCTACTAATAGGCGACGCCTGCCAGCTTGCAATTTAAAGAATTGGGCAATATGCCTAGCAATATACGGCAACTTCATGCTCAGTAATAAAAGTCTGCTGGCTTACCGCTTAAAGAACTGGGCGGTGTACTAGGTAATATGCGGTAATTTCGCGCTTAGTAATGGAAGTCTACTAGCTTACCGCTTAAAGAACTAGGCAATATACTAGGTAATATACGGCAATTTCTTGCTTACTAATGGAAGTTTGCTAGCCTACCACTTAAGGAACTGGGCGTGTGCTAGATAATATACGGCAATTTCACGCTTAGTAATTAAAGTCTACTAGCTTGCTCTTTAAGGCAGTAATCTTATTAGATTAGAGCTCCTAGCCGGAGTTATAATTAATATAAACTTTAGATCTAACTATTTAATTAGTAGAGTGGAGTAAATGTAAAGTTAATGTGGCTCTTAGAGCTCTAGATCTATACCTAATTTAAAATGCGGCTAAGGAAGAATAGATTCCTTATAACTCTATACTTAATATAAGGCCAATTAGTAACTCCCGGAGCTCTGCTGCTGACTTAGTGCCTATTAAGGGGCGCATTAGCTATAGAATCTAAAACCCCCACTTATTTTACTACTGTTCTCTTTATACTAGTATATAGCTTATTCCAGATTACAGTAGTTAAAATAAGGTTCTTGGCACCATTTTAATATATAGCTTTAAGCTCCTATTCTATATTCTATTTTAATCTAGAGCTCTTATATACGCGCTAAAGTAATGACTTCTTATAATATGGCGACTCTACATGCCTTAATTGCGATACTGTAGTCGCATTTGCATGCCTTATATAATGTTATTATCTTAACCTTTGTGATCGCGATGAGCTTATTTCTGGGGGGTGCTTATATAAAAGGTAGGTAAAGACATAGGAAACGCCAATTACAGAGAAAACGTTGGCCGAGGAGGAGGCTCTATTGCTATACTAAAGTAGGGAGTCACGATAGAGGCCTAGTGGTAGAGAGGGGCTTATTTAAATCGCTTACTAATGTTAGTTAATTACATATTAATATACGAAGTTAAATCTAGAGCCTTATTCTAGAGCTTTACTAAATAATTAACTCTATTACAGATTCAAATAAGCTATAGTAGCCGCTACTAATTATAAAATAGGTAATATTAAAAGGCGCACGGATTAAACAGTTATAATAAAGGCGATTTACAACTGAATAGTCCCTTTAGGTTTAAATAAGGAGCTTTAAGCTCCATATCCCTTCGTCTGGTAAAAGAGACTTTTCATATTAGGCGCTTTAGGCGCTCCTGCCTAGGTTAGCATGCTGCAGGCACCCTAGCTAGCGTGATTTTATTAGCAAGCCTTACCAAAACGCGTTAATATTGCGATGCCAATGAAATGCTGTAGAAGGCCACTACCTATATATATATAGATATATTTAAGAAAGTTAGGCAAAAAGTTATAATATATAATATTATAACTATAGGTTTCTGCCCTTCCTCTATTAACCAGCTGCCGATTATATAGGAAAATCCTCTATTAGAGTCCTTGCCTAAATTACTACTACCTATCTACTTTATACGCGTTCTTAACGTCAATAAGAATAAGCTTCCCTCTTAGATCTTACTGCCAAACACTATCCATCTATTTATTACCTACTCTCTGCATTAGAACCAATTTCCCCTTAACTTAACCTATTTTTAAAGTAAACGTCGCAATAGTATATATGCTAATAAGTAGTTATAGATATCTTACGCTAATCGGTTATTATAGATAAATAAAAACCCTAGGCATGTAGCCACCCTAGCTAAGCGCACTAAGCGTCCCTATATTAAAAAGGCGTTACTAAAGAACGGAGATAGGACCACTAAGCCAGGTCTAAAGCCGCGAAAGAAAAAGGTGGCGGATAGTTGCTAAAAGGAGATTAAAGGATTTCTAATTAAGTAGAAGAAGAATAGTAAGGTAGCTAAAGCTATAAAGATAGCCCAGCCACCTGTTAAGAAGCCTCCGCTAACCTATTCTATCCTATTAGTCGCTAGAAATGCCGCTATATATAGTTTAAAGAGAACCAAGTTAAATAAAAATAGCGCCGCGGAGACGGCTGTTATAGAAACTAGAAGACCATAAAAGAGGGACCTCTCTAATATTGCAAGTCAGACAATTAGTAGTATAAAGGAGGGATAGGATGCTTTGCAGACTGCGTTAACTGCTAATTACTAGAATATTAAGAGTTTAAAGACGGAAATTGAGGAACTTTAAAAAGCTAAGAAGGCTTAAAATATATCTATTACTAATCCAATCCGGGACGCCTAAGTAATAAAGCAGGACTATCTCTAAGGTTATAAAACTATATTCGCAACTAACTAAAGCGCATAATAATATAAATTAGAGAAAGGTAATATTTTAAGAGCTTTTAGTAAAGGATTAGCTTAAGGTTATAAGGGAGGACGTACTATATGCTAAATAAGGTATATTAAGTGCTATAAGTGGTTAAAAGGTTTAACTAGCGGCTATTTAATATAGAGGATTAATTAAGGGCGGTAGAGGAGGGCTTAAAGGAGGCTATAGTAAAGGCTCAATTAGCTGTATCTAGTCTCCTATTATAAAATAATCAAAAACAATGCGTGCATTCTATACTTAGCTAAGTAATTACCTTTTTATATTAGTAGTCTAGGTAGGATTTATAAAGTTTAATAAACTAATAAGTTGGTTTAGTTCTTAAATCCTAAAGATTATAACTATATAAGACTTATACTACCTAAGGCAATCTACTGCAAAATGCCGCTAGACTTGGCATTCTGCATATTTACTAGAACTTTTTAATTTACCTTACTATTAATAAGCATTAGATGGCGGCAATCTTCCTAACTTTACTATTACTTTACTTTATACTCTTTACCTTTACTACCTTAACTAACTCTCGTACGGCACCTCTACGCGGCATTAATTAGTTAATTAATTAGTTTAACCACTAATTGCTACTTTAAGCTGTGACTCACTCCCCAAAACTACGGCAATCTACCTGGTTAATTAACTCTTATAATTAGTTTGTCTTCCCTACCTACTTTAGACTTATACCTTTACTAAACACTAACTAGATTCTTCCACTCTTATATAGCAACGCTCTACTCCTTTATTCCATCTTAGTATCTTTACGCGTTACTATAAAGAACTCGGATATTATAAAGGGATAGGATATTAATACTCGTCGCCTTAAGGAAATTAAGAATATACTCTTAGATGGTATAATAAAGGCCGGGCTTAATAAAGTCATATTTTGTACTACCGGAGATAAACTACTGCGCGATAAGTTTATTTAAAAGATTCTTAGCAGCTTGCCTAAGGCAGAAGGTATTTTAAATAGCTAGTCTAAAAATGCTATTATTGCTTTAATAATATCCTAGAGAACTAATGCTATAAAATAGCAAAAAAAGGCAAAGTCTAAACCTAGAAGTCAGACTCCTACCTAATTAGAACCTATAGTAACGCTAGCACCTATATTTGCTCCCAAGCAAATCTTGGAATCACTAGGTCCTACACTATTAGGTAAGCCGCTTTTGCTTAAAAATATAACCTTCTAATTTTAATAGATTAACTTAACCGCCTAAGATACTATAGAGCTTTACACAATCTATAACATTATAGAAGCCAACACAGAAACTCCTACAGTTAAAGAAATCCGTTTCTCGCTATTTTAAGAGGTTGCAGTATTAGTAGGCTTTAACTTAAATAAAGGTCAAATTATATAGGTCGATATTAAATCTAAAGAGGAAGCTTATATTGCCCGGTAAGGAGCATTATAAGCCGCATTCTAGTGATATATGCTATACCACAGAAGCAAAGTAGAATTTCTACTTAAGAGTACTAATTATAAGTTCTATTAACAACATCTAGCTATCTATATACTAATAATTGCAGCTAAGTATTTAATTGTAGAAATACTATACTAAATACCGCGCAAGCAGAGTATAAACCCTCCTAGCATCGCCAATACACTAATTCGCCAGTCTTTGCGCGGCAAGCCTATATATAAGAAACGGCGGAAGACTGCGTCTAAGCAGACCCGTAAGTACTTAGAGTACTTAGATAATAAGTTCGTTAATAAAGACACCGAAAGTAAAAGCGATGCTTTATTAACCTTATTAGTATATAATAGCATTCCAAGTTTATTAGGTTAGAAGAAACGTAGTTATAAAAGGGAGCAACTTACTAAAGTATCTAAAGGCAAATTACGGCAAGCTACTAAGGACGGCCGCGGCGGTCTAGCTATCTAGCCTATAGGGGGTCCTAATAGTACAAAGGAGAATAAAGATAATTATAATGCTCTCTAAAGCGTAACCGCTTTAGATCCCAAACTAGCCTAACTACAGAGTGTAATTGTAGACGATCTAGTCGGTAACACTATATAGGTTTCTGCAGAAGATAACAACCTAGAAGAAGAGGCCCTTAAAGATATAATAAACGAAGCTAATAGGGAGGTAGAGGCTGCTAATTGTATTAAGGAAAGGTATAGATATATAAGCATATAGAGTACATCTTAAATTAGACTAACGTTAACTTTTTTTAGATTTCAAGAAGCCGCTATAGTAAAAGTAGGCGGTAAGGTTAAGAGAATAGAGCAGTGGATATATAAACGCTTAGCTAAGCTATAGGGGGTTTCTAAAGGGGCCCTTCTAGGAAATAACATGGTCCCTATTCCCCGTAAATAGGGTCTAAATCTAAAGTTTAGGGCGTTCCTATACTAGCTATATAGTATATCTAAGATATTCTATTAGGAATGTATAAAGCTAAATAGTAGGGTTCTTATAGATAGTATAGGGACCGGTAAGACGGTAACCGCATACTTAACTATTGTCCTTAATTACCACTATGCTATAAACCTAGACAAAGTAGCTACTAATTAAGCGGCTAGAAATGCTACTTAATATCTACCAAAGGGCCACCAGACTAGTAACACTAAGTGTCCCAGCTAGGATAAAATACCTCTACTATACTTATGCGTAAATTGCAACCCTATATCTAAGATGCATAAACAGTATAGTGCTAGCCTAGTTATTGCAGTTCCACATATTATTACTACCTAGAGAGATAATTATAACTTATTATTTAAAGACTTACCACTTATAATGCAAGCGCAGGCACTGCTAAGAGTTACAATATACCATTTAATGGCGGATATTTCTCCAGGCATAGAGCAACTAACTTAGGACGAGTAGCTAGAAATAGGAACGTTAGGAAACTAGACCGCCTACAATACTTTAAATGCTAGTTAGACTCTTATAGATAAAGTAAAGACTCCTTACCTATAGTTCTCCAACAGCATTCTACCACCTAGAAAGGGCAATCCTTTAGTTAGTACCCCAGCTGCCTTAGTAATAAGATTTGTTATAATTATAACATCTAAATGCCTAAAATAGCGTGTTATTGATAACTTTATAATCACTAGACGTGTCTATCGCTTCTTATCTAGCGGTAAGCGGGAAGATAAAGGTTAGCAGTTGGTTAAGACTACGTTTTTTAGTAGGATTTTGTGGGATGAGTTTTATAATAAAAAGAATAAAGAGACTACAGTTAACTAATTTCTTTGTTTTTACAAAAGTACTATACCAAAACACCTTAGAGCCCGCGAAGCCCTACTGCACGCGTCCACGTCGCCGTGGGTGGAAACATCATCTAGAATCCGTTCCTCTTGATGGCCAAGTGTAGAGGCGATGGTAGAGAGCCGTCGCAGCGCGTACAGCGCTGTCGTTTGACTCTGTGGTGTTGAGCTCGCGACGCGTACATCGCCCTCAATAACACTAGGAGCCTCACTGCCTCCGCTTGGAGCTCCTGTTCTACCATCTAGAGAGGCCTATTAAGGGAAACTAGGATATGAAAACCACCCGATGTATAACTACCTGGCTCGTAGCCAGGCCCGAAACTAGCCTTATTATTTAGCTAGTCAACGTAGACGCGTCCTAGGCGTACAACAGGACACCCTTGGGCTTGCACTAGCTCTGAGATCGCAAAGGAACGCGATGAGGGCGTAGGGATCCTCTTTCTATAAGAACTTGTTAAGGTTAACGCGTTGCAGATACCTTGTACGAAACTTGTTAAGGCCTAAGGCCACCGCGAAGAACTTGTTAAGGCCCTGCCTAGAGAACTCGTTAAGGCCCCTCTATAAGAGCCTATCCGGTACATCCAGGAGACTTAGAAGAGGGTCTTAATAGGTATAGTGCGCGTGACCTGGACAGAGACGCAACAGCGACGCGACGGTGACCAGACGGCTTAATAAGGTGGAAATACGGGTAAAGCTCTAGGCAGCGGAAACATAGGCTAGCTTTGACGGCCCTATGGCGTTTGACTAGGTGACTCACAGGAGGGTCTTAATAGGCGTAGTGCACGCAACCTAACGCATACGTATATGTATACGCATATGCATATATATATGGGGGAGGCTATAGGGGAAATATAGGCTAGTCGGATGAGGACTTAACAGTTAGAGATATAGGCCAGCTTATAGGAAGGGGGGACATAAGCTTGGTTAGTAGGAGAGGGGGGAGCAGGTTGCCTGGCACGGGACCTGGTTTATAGCCCCCTTTTATAAGACACGGTCGGCCTGTTATAAGGAGACTCTTATAGGCAACGCGAAACGGGAACCTCCCGCAGGGTGTAGTATGTAGTAGCTACTGCTGGCTTTAAGGACCTTACCCCTTAACTGGGCTCTGACCCCTAGTGTACCTAGTAGGTAGGCAGGATTATGTCTTAGCCGGAGAGACTACTACGTGGCTCGAGAGAACGGATGCGTATGTTGGTATATTAACAGATGGAACCGTTTAATAGAACGGTATGCTAGTAAGACGTGCTTATGGAGTAAACAGAAGTTACTTAGGTGGGAGAGGTTTTGGCTAGGCCTTGACCATAGAAGGTATACCTAACTACAGTACAGGATGCAGCCACGACGCCCTTATAGGATTACGCCAAAAGTAGGCGCGTAAGATGGGAGTTGCGACCCCTATAAATGGTAGCTTATACCCGTGCTGGCGGAAATAATAAAGAGAGGCATAAAACTAGAGGCTATGGAAGGCTCCTAAGCTGTGTAAAAGCGTACTAACTCTAGGAGGAAACTCTTATACAGACTGCTGGGGGGCGGACTGGTACTTGGGCTAACCCTACTATAAGATATCCGTAAGAACTGGTGAGAATCCCTATGTGATTGGTGGTGGCAGCTAACTGCTTGTAGTTTAGGACTAAAGCACTAGAAAACTGGGGTAGAGGCCTGGATAAGTAGGTATGTAGAACTCTACTGTATTACTAGCTAATATATAACTACCTGCCCTCTCCAACCTGTCTACGGCCATCACGCTGTAGACGACCTCTCTATAACCTGTCTACGGCCATCACGCTGCAGACGACCTCTCTACAAACTGTCTACGGCCATCGCGCTGCAGACGACCTCTCTACAACCTGTCTACAGCTATCGCGCTGCAGACGACCTCCATAACCTGTCTACAGCCATCGCGCTGCAGACGAACCTCCACAACCTGTCTACAGCCATCGCGCTGCAGACGACCTCCACAACCTGTCTACGGCCATCGCGCTGCAGACGACCTCTCCATAACCTGTCTACAGCTATCGCGCTGCAGACGACCTCCACAACCTGTCTACAGCCATCGCGCTGCAGACGACCTCCACAACCTGTCTACAGCCATCGCGCGCTGCAGACGACCTCCACAACCTATCTACGGCCATCGCGCTGCAGACGACCTCTACACAACCGCCACCACCGCCACAACATACCATACAATACCGCACTATAGGCGTACCGCAGATGCGGCAGATAGGGGTGGCTATAGTAAGGGGAGGGGAAGGACCGGCCCGGTTACTTTAGCACGTTAAATCTAAGGTATATAGGCGAATTGGTGTTTATACCCTATATAAGACAACTTCGTGAAAATTTTCCTATGGGAGTGGGTTTATGTAACGAGGTTCGCCCTTATAAAATACCATTAGTAGGTTATTTTTGGGGGAGAGTACCTATTATTACTAATTCCCTACCCATTTCTTTAGCAAGGAGAAGAGATAGGGTACAGGATAAAAAGTCGCTTTAGGGGTAATTGGTAGCTGCTTCCAAGCTAGTAAGCTATTGTAAACCCCTCTTATTCTTAAGTGCAAAACTATTTAATAAAAATCTTTCTTTAGAGCGCTTTTTCTACTCTAGGAACCGGCAGAATACGGTAGAAATAGATAAAGAGCCAGGATTTCCCTTTTCTTGGTGTAAACTGGACCATAGTAAGCAAAATACCAGAACGAAAAAACACTAGTCGCTAGAGCTCCCCTAGCATTTTAAAAACGGGCTAGAGTGTCCACTTAGCTACTAGTACATGTTAAGCTGCCTAGGAAGGATTTATGTATATAGAACTATAGCGCCATAGCCTAAAGGCTACATGCGCAGTATTGTACGTAGTATAATACAACGGATATAAAAAAAAAAAAAAAAAACACCTTAGATTCTTTGCCTGGGCTATATTAGAGATTCTAATGGAGAATAGTATTGTAGATATATATTGGTATATTATAAATGGCCTTGTAGATCTAGATTGGGCAAACGCTAAAGACAATAGCATTCTTAAAAAATGCACGCCCGTTAAAGTTAAAAAAATGGCGAAGCTATAGAGTTATTTTTTAAAACAAGGAAAGAGTAACCCTAAAGGGGTCTTATAGTCTATGGCATATAAAGAATTAGTTTAGGTTAGTGGAGAAATACTTATATACTTTGAAATTCGCTGTACCTTAAATACTATTAGCTTTAACGGAAAAAAATTAAAAGTTGTTCCGGGCGAGCTCCGCATTTACTACCTAAACTATAAGTATAGAACTAAAGAAATTAAATTGCTATAGGCCATGGAAGGTGCAATAGCGTCAAAAATAGAAGAAGTATTTTTGCAGAAAATAGTTAAATGGAAAGAAGATGGTTCTCCTAAGGGGAAACAACTAGTATGTATAGCTAGCAGCTCCTTAAGCACCTACTTTACATACTGTGTTACAGCGATAACGCCTAGGTTACTTTTATAGAGGGATAGATATAATAAGGATCTAGTAGACATTAACAAAATTAACGTATAAGCAAAATTTCACGCAAAATTAATTAAATCTCCTATTGGAAGCATCTTAAATAAGAATAAGGAGGAAATTCTTCGCGGCGACGCAAAGTTTAAGGCGCTTTTAGTTATCTATAAAAAAGTTATATAATTAAAAAACGTCGGGGGGTATTATAGCAAGGTTGTTATTGGCACTAATTTCCTAACTATTGGGGCGGTATATATGGCAGTAAGTAATAAAACACTCTATATTTACCTCTTAATAGCAGCTCGCTTAACTGGAACTCTAAGCTAATACTTATTTTAGGCCTTAGTTGCTAAATATAGCGAGGATGCCGTTGCATACCTCCCTAGAGGAACACCACTAAAGCAAAAGAACAGCATAATTAATAACTTGTGGAGGCAGCTAAGCGGGCTATAGATTCTTTTTTTATCCCTAAAGGCTATTGTGGAGGGTATTACCCTTAATAAGGCATACTTTATTATGCTTATAGAGCTTAATCTATCCTTTAGCAAATAGCAATAGTTTATATACCGCATCTACCGAATTAGCCAAGAAAATCCTCTTATAATAGTATATATTCTATATAACACGGCTTTCTATATTAAGATTAGAATTCTAAATAAGTATAAGTTTAAGAAGACCGCCGCGGATGAGATACTAGACGTAGATATAAATAAGCCGGGGAGTTTAAAGGAGCAGCTAGTGGAAGTGCTCTAGATTATAGTAGCGAGGTGTTTTTAAGATTTCTAGCACAGAATTAGGTAATATGCTAGGCAATTTGCTGCAAAGTCTTATCTAGTGGAAGAAGTATACTAGGCTGTTGTTTTAAGAATTAGGCAATATAGTGGGTAATGTGCCGCAGTATTATGGCTAATAGAAGGAATATACTAGTGTTTTTTTGGTGGAATTGCAGTAAGCAATATTCTTGGCGATATACTATAGTCTTACGGTTAATGGAAGGCATATACTAGACTTTTTTTTATAAAATGGGGCAGTGTGTCAGCAATATGCCGCAATTATTCCATTAATAAGAGAAGTTTACTGTCTTGCTATTTAAAGAACCGGGCAATGCGCGAGCTAATATATTATAGTACTCCATTAATAAGCGACGCCTACTAGCTTGCGATATAGGAACCGGGCAATAAGCGACTGGATATATCGCAGTGCTCTATTAATAAGCGACACCTACTAACTTAATGTAATAAGTCTGCTAGCTTATAACGGAGGAACTAGGTAATATATAAACTAATATATCGGAATGCTCTACTAATAGGCGACGCCTACTAGCTTGCAATTTAAAGAATTAGGTAATATACCTGGCAATATACGGCAATTTTATGCTTAGTAATGGAAGTCCGCTAGCTTACCGCTTAAGGAACTGGGCGATATGCTAGGCAATATACGGCAATTTCGCGCTTAGTAATGGAAGTTTACTAGCTTACCGCTTAAGGAACTAGGCAATATACTAGGCAATATACGGCAATCTCTTACTTAGTAATGGAAGTCTGCTAGCTTACCGCTTAAGGAACTAGGCGATATGCTAGGCAATATATAGCAATTTTGTGCTTAATAATAAAGTCTGTTAACTTGCCGCTTAAAGAACTAGGCAGTGTGCCTAGTAATATATGGCAATTTCGTATTTAATAAGAGAGGTCTACTAGCCTAACCCTACGGTTATACTTCCTATATATTAGTTATTAACCCAAGTTTATAAGTGGTCTTTAGATTTTTAAACTTTACCAAGGATTTTAATTGGCTTAAAAAAACTTATATATGGTAAGTTATAGCAGAATCTATATAACGAACCTAAAAATATTTTAATATTATACCGTTCCTTTTTATTAATATTTCTATTAACACTATTATATACGTCGTAAACGTGGCGGAACCTACTATAATTAAATATAGTAAGTGTTATATATGTAAGCCCCGCCTTAATATTGTTAAAGACGGCCCTTTAAAGAAGCTTTTAAAGCTCTGCCAGTTGTATTAGTTAAAGGCGCGTTTTCCCTATATATTATTCTACTTCTACTTACTCTTCTAGGCCTCTAAATATAATTTAAATAAGCGGAAAGCTTAGGCGGAGCTAGGTTCTATTACTAAGACTTATCCTATAAAGCGCTAGCGAAACGCTCTACCTAAAACCAATATTAAGAATGCCTTCTTACCTCGCGGCCAGAATAGTTAAGATACCCCTAAAATAGCTTAGCGGTGGAAGGTAATTAGGGCAATATAATAGGGGCACCGCATTCTTAATTGGCAGGATAAAGCTCACTTGCCGACTCCTCCGCTATATATAGATAAAGCTCTATATAATAGAAGGGGCATTTAAGAGAGCCTAGATACGTCCTTACTAGAACTAGCTCTAATACCTACTTTAGCGCCAATACCTACTCTAGTACCAGTACCACCTTTTTCGCGGCAAGCTCCGGCACCGGCTATACTACGCCTCGTTTTAGCTGTCAATTAGGAACAAATTAAGAAGTTTAGGAGTATACTATAGGCTAAATATATAGAGACATATAGTTGTTATAAGGAGCGGTGGTTTTAAATGGGCCTAGCTACGGAGGGTAATAGTATAGGTATATATAAAGCCTATATTAAGGACGCCAAAGCCTTAAGGATCTAGTACTTCCCTTTTTATTTAGTAAAAGCAACGAGCTTAATCTAGGGCCTGTTCCTAGCTTCTTACCTATACTTACCGCGGTAGAGGAGCTTCTAATAGCGCGCGTATATGTTTATCTATAAGTTATACGTATATAAGGCTAGTAACATCGCTATACCGGGTATATCTCTGCTTTGGTTAGAATATACTAAAGACTTAGAGACAACTACCACGGTTACCTACTAAACTTAGTATACTAATCGTAAGGCCTACTTTAATAGAGGGTAGTAAATACCTAAGTTGGCGGTTCTATAAGTAGTATACCGTAAGGCGCTCTACTATAAAGCAGTGGCTTTACTTTCTAAAAATTAATTATCCGGATTATCGCGACGTTAAAATATGTAGTAGCCGGCTTACTAACTTACCCAAAAATAGCTCTATATTGGATTAGCTTCCCTATTTTAACAACTTAGAGTCTAACTCTAGTAACCTAAGGGCTTACCTTCCTCCTAGATTACAAGCTACTTTAGCTCCCACAGGTAATCCTACTTATACTATTAATCCTCAGCCTATTAGGCTTAGCAATAGTATATTAAATAGCGAATTTAATAACAATATACTAGATACTTTAGTTCCTAATCTAGTGCCTAATCTTAATAAGTTGGACCTTTTAAGTCGCAAAGTTTATTATTAGCAATGCTTATAGGCGGGCTTAAAGGTTCCTACTATGCGGTAGATACCTCTCGGAGTAATTAGCTAATTACATTATATAAGGTACCTTTCCTACTTTATTTCCTTATGGTAGGGCCGATTTTAATATGCTATAAAGCCGTACGGTTACCCTAGCTGCGTATGCTAAGTATATACTTAAGTATAAGGATAAACGATTTGGCCGCTACTCTTTATTTTACTACTACGTGTTTAATTGGATTATAAAAGAGTAAGGCTTTAGCGCTACCCGCTTCCTTTATAACTAATCTATTAAGAATAATCTATCTTTAGATAAGCTTAGTAATCTATACTAGAAAATCGCGTTATATAACAACGTCTAGGAACGCGAATTAATACCTACCCTTATACCTACACCACCACTAAATATTCTAGATCTTGTACTTAAAGCTCTTCGTAATAGGTACTCCTAAAAGATCTACTAATTTAAGTCTTTAAAATTGAACGTTATTAACGTTCTACGTAGGGGCTGTTAATTAAACTCCTAAGATAGGATTTTTAAGCTTAACACCACGCGAGTATTACTACTTTCTTGCAACGGCCGAGCAATCCTAAAGTCCTCTTATTTCTCTTCTCCCTCCTAAGCTCGGTGCCGAGCCTTATTATATTATTACTAAGCCATTGCGTTGTTACCGAGCTATTGCATTATCGCCGAGCCATTATATTGTTACTAGGCAATCGCGCTGTCGCCGAGCCTCCCGATTGTCGTCCTTAACTAAATTAACTACCCCGTTCTTACAGCTTTAAAAAATCATAGCTCTACGACGACGTATCGTACGACGTCTGTTCTTACATCAAAAATTATTTCCGATTAAGCTCTACGATATTAAAAAAGGTCAATTTTGGTTCCTACGTAATTCGCACTTATTAGCCTTTATATCGTCTAAGCCGGGTAATCAACGACGTGGCCAGGACGACGCGTTAGAGACGTTGCTACTATGCCTATACTACCTCCCCTAGGACACCCCCCCCCAGAGGGAAGGCTCTAAGGGGAGGTCTTAGCGTCTATATATATTTTCTTCCTACGCGCGTATCGTATCGAATTAGGGTAGGGTACTTGCTTTAATTCCACTGCCTTTAATACCACTGCGCCACGGGAACTTGGTTATTAGGTAACCAAAAATTTTTAATATATAATGCTTCCAATTAAAATTACAATTAACTACTCTATTAGATCTTAAGCAGAGGTCTTTATATTAAAGCTCTGTAGTCTAACTATACACTAAATTCGTAACTAATGTAATCTTTAATTGCAAACTATAAAAGCTATTAAAAGCGTTTAACCCAAAAGCCTCTGTATCAAAAGCCTCTACCATTAAGATTTTTTTTTGAGCACGTTGTAGCAGCTAAAAATTAGGGTCTGCTTAACTGGCGATTTTGGCAATTTATGGCAATTTGTGGCAATTTGCAGCAATTTACATAGGCTACTTATATATTTATAGCAAATTGCTATAAATCGCCGCAAATTGCCAAAATCGCGACTTACGCTGGTTTTGCAGACCCCGATTTTCGCTTGCGACAACGTGCCCAAAAAAAAAATCCTAATGAACTATCCTTTTATTTAGAGTGTACTAAAGTAAACGTTTAATTATCCTATAATGTTCGCTCTACTTCTAACGCTAAGTATACGCGTCCTATAACTCTTAATAGTTATTAAGTTTCCTAAGTAATTTATTATAGAGTTTTATGTTTAATCTACTACTGCGAAGCTTAATAGTGACCTAGTATAGGCCCTTACTAAGCTTAAGTGTTTTTAAAACGCGGAATANAAGGCCCTAGATGCTCGCATTGCGGTGTCTACTTAGCTACTTTATCTTAAGAAAGTGCGTAAGAAGGTTTGTTTTAAGGAGTGGAAACTTATAAAATAAGGTTTATAGGAACTTNGNAATAAAANANCGGATTCTCTTCTAATAGAGAAGGAAATAACTTTAAGTAGTTTAGTAGTTGCTCTTCCTAGGTCCCCCNTAGGTGACTTATTTTTTAGCNATCCTTCTTTATTAATACTGCCTGACCTTTTTTCTTCTAATACTCCTATACCTTTTCTATAGCGTTCTTTAGGTTCTCTAGTAGCTCCTAGGTAGTCTTATTNTAGCCTATTTACTTTACTTTNTACTATATTTTATNNTNAACGTCCTTATAACTAACGATCTTTAAAANNTNCTATTTGTCTTCTTNTTATCCTCTATANGTGTCTACTTTNTAAACTAGTGGCTTAATATTCCCGTGTGCTGGCTNTAGNATTACNATATGCTGTATAGGGTAGATCTTTATCTTAGCTGGTAGATTTAACTTAAATATAACCGGTGAAATTTTCTNNGTAATTTTAAAAGGTCCTAGTTTNACGTGGTTTAACTTCTTACTTAGTTGTTAACTCTTAAAATTTTTATATAGTAGCCATACTTTATCCTTCTCCTTAAGATCTGGTCCCTTAGATCTCTTAGCATTATAGTACCTTTTTATTCTTTACTATACCACCTTAGCTGTTTCTATAAGGTTTANATAAAGATTTATTAAATTCTTTATTCTTTACTTAGCTGTGCTACTTATCTTCTTTACTTAATGTGGCGATAATAAGGTCCTTAGCTTATATCCGTAATTCGCCTTAAATAGTAACATACCTATTCCTTCTTATAGTGTTGCATTATATACAAACTATATAACTAGTAATAGCAATACCTAATTATTCTATGTATAATTAATATAATGCCTTAGATACTGTTCTAGTATCTAATTTAATCTCTCTGTTTAACCGTCTGTCTATAGATAATATACGGTAAAAGTTGCTACTTAAACCCCTTACTCTACTAAGAACACTTCCTAGAATACTACTATAAATCTTAAATCTTTATCCGATATAATTTTACTTAGTGCTTTATATCTTATAAACACTTCTTTAATATAGATTTTAGCAATATCTTCCGCTAATATTTCTTCTATGTATACTATAAAGTATCCCCACTTTATAAGCTTGTCTACTATTATTAAGATTATGTTATAATCTTGTTTAGTAATAGGGTTTCTTAACTTTAGTAACTTAATAATAAAGTCCTATAATATGACTTCCTATAGTCTCTCTGGTATTTTAATAGGTTATAGCCCTCTATATGGCTTATGCCTTATTAGTTTATTTCTTTAATAATTTAGATATTCCTTTATAACTTATCTTGCTAGTTCCTAGATTCTATTAATAATATATTCTTCTTAAAGTCTTAACACTAAGCCTATAGCTCTATTATGTCCTTAAGTTAGTCCTTTATAAAATAACTTAATAAACTCTTTTATAATAGACCTTAGCATATACATTGCTTCTCAATTTTTATACTGCTCTAAGTCTAGGTCCTCTGCTTATACGTCTTAGATCTTTTATATTTAATTACTCTCTAGTAATTTATAGATCTGTTCTTCTTATATTACTATAATTTTTGGATAATTATACCTAATTAATTCGTCTGCGTCTTTTCGTAATAAAGCCCCTAATAGCTTTTCGTTATTCTATAATTTAGTCTTTCTACTTAGCGCGTCTACTCATGTATTCTCTATACCCTTAGTGTACTAAATCTTAAAATGGTATTCTATAAGCATCTCTACTTATCTAACCTGTCTCTAATTAAGTTCTTTTATTATTAGGAACCCCATTAGGTTCTTATAATCCATCTTAACTATAAATGGTTTCTTTATGCCTTGCAAGAATGCTCTCTATTTCTTTAGTGCTGTAACTATACCTAATAACTCCTTGTTGTAGATATTATAGTTTAACTCTAGTAGTATTATCTTCCGACTATAGTATACTACTGGGTGCCATCCGTCTAGATGCTTTTATATAAAGTATACCCCTAATACGGAGTCTAATGCGTCTGTTTCTATAACCGTTTCTAGTCTTAGTTAATAGATCTTAAGAACTAGTTCCTAGGTAAATAACCTTTTAACTTCTTAAAATAGTTCTTATTGCTCTTTTCCCCATATCTATAGCTCTTCTTTCTTTATTAATTTTATAAACGGCTTAATATCCTTTAACTATTAAGCTATAAACCTTCTGCAGTAATTNTAAAACCCTAGGAATAACCTTAACTGCGTTATATTCTNTAGTTCTTGCCAATTTACTATAGCCTTAATCTTCTTTAGATCTATACTAAGTTAGCCTAGTTTAATAATAAATCNAANAAAATCTATCTTTCTTGTAAAGAACTTATATTTCTCGATTGCTACTAGTATCTGTTCTTGTTATAGTCTCTCTAAGACCCATTTAATGTATTCCCTATATTCTCCCTTATTTATTAAGTAGATAATAATGTTATTAAGGTATACTATAACAAATTTATCTAAGTNTTCTCTTAATATATTGTTAATATACTTCTAGAATGTTGCTAGTGCGTTTATAAGCCCAAATTATATAACTAATGGCTTATATAGTCCTTCCTTTGACCTAAAAGCTGCCTTCTATTTATTACCTTCCTTAATTCTAATCTAATAATACGCCCATCTTAGGTCTATCTTTATAAAGATTTACGCATTGCTAATCCTGTCTTAGATTTCGCTAATTAAGGGTAAAGGATACTTATCCTTTTTGGTGATGCTGTTTAACTATCTATAGTTAATGCATAGTCTAAGTTTTCTATTTTTCTTTAGTACGAATAGTACTGGATATCTTGCTAATAACTATAATAGTCTAATATATTCCTTTTATAAGTTTTCCTAGATAAACTCTTTTAACGCTCTACCCTCTTCTTTAGTAAGCTTATAGATTGGAAAGAACCTTAGACTTATTCCTTTTTCTAATTCTATCTTATAGTCCTATACTACGTACTCCAATAGCTTTTTACTTTCTAGTAACTATAACTTTTTACTATATTTGTGGTATTTTTTTGGTATATAACTTAATCCTTAATTAGTTTCTTTATATATCGCTCTAACCTAGTACTATACTATCTTGGTTTATTGTCGTATCTTACGTTATTATATATTTTTAATATCGACCTAACCTATAACCTAATTAATCTTTAGGTTGTATTTCTGTAACTAAAGCATTCCTAATACTGCCTTATTATTCCCTAATGGTAATATATTAAAAGACATCTTAATCTATCTCCTTTTAATGGTTATCTAAACTAGTACTATTTTAAGATTAATGATGCCTCCTCTATAGGCTATTAGATCTCCTAAAATTATTACTAATAGGTAAGGGTGCTCCTTTTGTCTGTGTAGTAGCCCNATCCNTTTTACTGCTATTAGTAAGATATAGTTCCTTANTNCTCTACTATCTACTAGTGCTTTAAACTATTAATTTTACTAATTAACTTATAAATTTAGGTGTTGTCCTTAAATTCCTTTAAGGGTTTAAGGTTCTACTACTGGTTCCCTCTAGTCCTATAGGCCTCTACTTTTCCTAACTATTAGCTGCTTAATCCTGTCTATACTTGGTCTAACTTAGGCTAATACTTAATTCGCTTCTTTTCTTTAATATGCCATATATAGGTGTTTTCTAGATATTCCTACTATTGTTATCCCTCTAGGCATTCCTCCGTAAGGAATCTTTCTGGTTAAAGTATTAAGTCTCCTAACTTTTAAACTTCTACTAGATGCTAGCTGTGTATGTACTTAGTATTTCTATACTATTACTTATCTAGCGCCTAATATATCCTTATAGGGTATTTCCGATTCTTTTCTTTTGGGTTTTTATATATTTTATATATATTATTTACGTATATAATCTATAATAGCGTATAGTATGCTAGGTTCTTTAGGTTAACTCTTAACTTATCTTTATTCTTAAGCTTAAACCTCTATCGTGTTAATCTAATTATTGTAACTTTATTTATAGGTACTAAGATACGCCTCTCGCTTCTCTAGTTCTCTAATTATTCCTCTAAATCTTTTAATGTTATAATTAAGGCTCCCTTGATATAATTCATTGCTTTTTCCGTAATTAGGTAGTTTTAGATAACTCTTTCGTCTAACTACATATAGAAATCTTCCCACTTATTATTGTGCCTTTGCCTATACTACTTTTGGTATAGCTGCTAGAGTATATACAGCTTATCCGTAAGGAAGTATCTTCTTATTACTACATTATAACAGCCTTTTGTGTGTTATTCTTTAAACATAGTTAGAATCCCTAGATCCTCTTTATTTTCCAATTTAGTAAGCCACTTAGCTCTTAGTATGCCTGCTCTCAGCCTATTAGTAATTCTTTATACGGGTGCTCTGTCCCTTATACAACCTAGTATACTAAATCTTATATCTAGTTTCCTTTCTTGCTATATAGTAATTCTTGCTCTAAATTCTGTTATAGTTCCTTTTACCTTTCGCCTTACGAGTAGATCCTCGAAGTTATCTTACTTCTTAATCTTNGTATTAATCTCTTAATCTTTAGTCTAAACATCTTATTTAACTGGTAAGTCCTCTAGGTTTATATATTTGTCTCCTAATCTAACTGCTGTTTATATTATAGATTCTCTAATCTATAGCNAAGCCGCTTGCTTCTTACTTATAGGTGTCCTTATTTATACTCTAAATTCTTAACCTCTTAGATTCTTTAATCCTAAGCTTACTTCTTTCTTAAGCTATGCTCCAGCCTTAGTCCAACTAGGCTTTACTAGTATTCTCGTCTTATCTTAAGAGTTTTAAATTTTACTTATCTCGTCTTAAGAATCTTATGCCTTTAGGAAACTTTGTCCCAAGCTTATTCGTATATTACTAAACTAAGCTATTACTCTACTCCATTAGTTGTTATCTATTATAGGTCCTTAAGCATACCTTATCTCGTCTTAAGAATCTTAAGCCTTTAGCCTTTTGCCTTTATTAAGTGGTAAGCTAGCACTAGCGGTTATCTGCTTACTTAATCGTCTTTAGATATTACTCCTTCTATTTTATAAAGCAATAGATGCCGTATCTAATAGTATTATAATACCCGTTACTAAACCTTACTCTATAGCGGTCTTAGTCTCTACTTCTATTACGTTATTAAGATTCGGATACCCCTAGTTGGTTCCTTTACTATCCTTATCGCTATTAATTAATAAGTACTCCGACTCTATTATTATTATAGCTAATCTTTATCCATATATTACTGTAATATCTTAATCTAGCTTATAGAGTTAATCTTATTNTTTATCTAACTCTTTAGTTCCTTTAAGTCCCTTTAACTCTAGCTCTTATAGCCAATAGCTTATACTATACTTAGTATCTTTATAAATTTGGTATGCGTTATTATAACAAAACGTAAAACTTCTAATTAAACACTCTTTTGTTCCTCGNAGTATACTATTATCCCTCCGTACGTACNTGTTATATACTATTAGTCTAGTTCCCTTTACTGCGTAGTAACTNTAACCACTTTTATAGTCTCTAGCGAAATAACCCTATTTCCTATAATTTATATAAGCTCCGTTTTTAAACTATTACTTTTATTATAGAGTCCGCTTAAACATCTTCTACTACTAAGATCCTTGGTTTAGCCTATACTCCCTAGTCCTATAATTACTTAATTCTTAACCTTTAGGTTTTTATNGTTTCTTACTCCATCTTTTATAGGTTTCTTTAGTACCGCTTAGGTCTATTGGCTTTACGCCATACTATAGTTTTTAACTTAGCTTTAGTTNTTGCGTGCTCTGCGTCTTATATAACTATAGAACTTTATCCTAACCCTTTTTAGCCTGTTCCCTTTAGTAGATCCTATTATTAATCTTAATTACTTAATTAATTAAATCCCTAAGGGTGTCCGTATCTTCTATTAGAATAATTATATCCTAGACTTTAGCCTTAAGTCCCTATTTATACTATACCATAAGCGCCTTATTATTCCACTTAACTTATATAGCTAGCGTTTAGAACTATATTATATACTTAATTACTAAGGTTCGCTGCGTAATGTCTTAGAGTTTTTTTTCCGCCGTAGTTGTTACCTCTAAATCTCCGAATATTTATATAAGTCGCTTCGTAAATCCGCCCTAACTTAAGAATATAAACCGTACTTCCTAGTTTATAGTTATTATTCCATTTTTTTTATATCTCTATAAGGTAAGGCTTAAACCATTTAAGTGCCCTTCCTAATAAGAATAATCCTATATACGCTACTTGATCTATAGGTATTAGTAGCTTAGCTCCTTCTTATAAAACCTTAAAGTNTATTTACGTAAGGAATCCTTTAAACTTTAATCTCTCTCCTAAGAGTCTTTTAATTAATAGTAGCTTAATCTTTACTACTCCAATCCTATTAAGTCTGTTTTTAAGTGTTATATTATTCTCTATTAACTNGTTAACTATCTTTTATAACTATCCTATCGTTATAGGCTATTGCGAGTCAGTATCTACTATACTAGTGTTATTACCTAATCTTAATGTAGTTGCCGCCGTCGATGGCGTTGTGGTGGCTGCTTTTAGTAGTATATTATTTAACTTATTAAACCGTAACTATGGTAATGATTATGTAATAGAACCTTATAGTAGATACTACGGTAGGCTCGTTAATAGGCTAGGTATATAGGTATTAAATAAAGTTAACAATATAATAATAACTGGTAGAGTAGTTGCCTAACAGATTAACTTTAATTATATTCTAAAAATTACTATAAGGAAGGAACTATCTAGGTAGGGACCAAGGGTCCTTAAATATATAACCGTACTCCTATAAAATCCTTCTTATACGTAATATACGTGTTATATATAAGGTATATAAGTTCCTCTCGTTCCTCTTGTTTAATACGTAGCACGTTATATAACCTCGGTTACCATTCCTCGTCACATAGCTCTACGGGTTCCATCCTAGACCGTGCCTATATTAACCAACTAGCTTCTTCTGACTTTTCTCTAAGTAGTNNTAACATNGTACTTNAAGCGTCCGTAATATATATACGTCCCGCTATTCCTTTAGGGTAGAAATTATACTATAAGTAGGAGGACTATAGGCGTATATATATAGGGTATTTAAATAGGAGTAAGGGTAGGATAATATAATCTTAATCTTATAGTATTCTTAATTTAAGTAAAAGTATAGTATAAGCGGTAGATAGGGTAAGATAGG
>NW_027137699.1:0-40670 GCF_001692895.1 Cenococcum geophilum 1.58
CTGGGCCCAAGGGTCCCCTTTTTTTTTTTTTTTTGAAATCATACACCGTTTTAGCTGCCCTAAGGGCGCCATGTCGGGTCTTCTATTTTACAGAGGTAGATCCTGGGTAATCACCCGCCTCACCTACAGCAGTGATTTCGTAAGGCCCTCGTCCGCCTGTCTACCACGTGCTGTAGGTGTACAGTGCCCAGGAGAGAAGCAAACGTCTAAAATGCAAGAGAACTAGAAAAGAACGCCATCGTGATGCAATTATAAAGACATACGCGAGCAGGGTAAGTTCCTGTGCAAAGGAGATGATCGAAATCAAATAATCAAAAAGTAGTGAGTACCCAAATTACCTCCGTTCCGTACCGTATATTGAAGCCGGGCCTGTTTTACAGGGTCTGGAGTTCTTGCTTTGATACTATCCGTCTTCCGCCAATGTCGCGTGTGACGTATCTACCACTGAGAGACTCAGTTGGTCACTTCAAGTCTGTTCCTGGCCTTCAGAAACTGCCCTAGGAGGCCTGTTTGTACCATATATTGTGCTGCTTTCTTTGCTGACCATACTAGGTTCAAGATCGATCTGTAGCTCTGAGGTTGGCTGTTAAACGGCCAGACTGCTTTCCTCAGATCCTTAAAGTTGGGGCATTCGATTAGGACGTGTCGTCCTGTCTGTTCGTCCCCGCACGTACACCTCGAGTCAGGCGCACGTTTGATCCTACGGAGGTAGCTTTTAAGGGCCACCTTACCTGTACGGATCTGTGTGAGGGTGGCAGAGAAAGCCTTTGGTAAACCCCCGTGCACCCTTAGTCTCTGCTTTGAGATCTTTGGTGCTAGTCTATGCAGCTCTCTCCCGGTCTCTCCTGTCTCCCACTTGTTTGCCCAGTAAGTTTGTAGTCTTGCTTTGGTCGTTCTCTTTGCTGCGGATGATAGACTTTGGAGTGACTGGAAGGTAGGGGCTTTTGGTCCTATCTCTCCTCCTTCTCTCCACCCCGTTGCCATCTTCGCCAAGATATCCGCTTGTTCATTCCCATCGATATCCACGTGTGGCGGGACCCAGTGTACTGCTACCCGTATACTTAGCATCTGTGCGGCTCGTAGTCTCTCACGTATTCCGTGGACCAGATACTGGCCCGAGTGGTTCCGTGGTTTGGCAACTGCTTATATGGCTGCTTGATTGTCCGTAAATATTGTTAATCTTCTGATTATTAGTGAGTGCTTAAGTGCTAAGTCAAGAGCTAGCTGTAGCCCTCTTAGCTCTCCCGCGTATACTGTGCTGACTTGGTTCGTTCCTATGTAGTTGGCTGCTTTGGCTCCTAGTTCGGGAATGCATGCTGAAGCTCCCACCTCTCCGTTGATTTCACTGCCGTCTGTGTATGCCAGTACGTGTCCTGGGTTACTCTTGGCTTCCCGTGCAATCTGGTTATGTTCTAGCTTGCCTGCTTCTATCCCTTTAGTGATGTGTATCTTTGGTGGCTCAGTCCACGGGCAGATGATTTCCGGCGTAAGGGTCTCTTCTAGTTTCTTTCCCGAGGGCTATTTTAAGGCTGTTTCAATAAACTTCTGTACCGAGATAAGGAAGGGCTTGTATATTCGATGCGGGAGGTTTTTCCCGTCTGCTTTTTCGTGCGGCGGAGCGCCGAATTCGAGGATTTTGGCGATTTCAACCGTGATATTTTGGCCGTGCGCGTTGTGGTTTGGGTCGACGCGTCCTACTTCAGGCCACCGACCCTTCTTTTCAGCCATCTCTAGGTATCAAACGATAGCCAGAGGGCCTATGGGAAGAATGCAACTTGAATTAGAACGCTAGGGGTTGTGGTTGTAGAGTTATTTCAAAAATTTAATTTTCGCAAAGATTCGTGTTTTTCTATAGCGGCTTTTAAGTAGTCTAGAAGCTAATTATATAATATTAAAATAATTAACTATAAAAAAGCTCTAAAAGCGTGTAAAAGAGTCCTCTACTACCACTGCTATTGCTACGGCTATTATTAAACAACTTTAAAAGACTATTGAAAAGGTAGTAGAAGAAGCTACTCTATTAGCGGACCTATAAGAAAGGGAGGATAATGATAGTATAAATAATCCAAGCAATTAAGAGTCCTTAGAAAAGGACTTCAAGTAAATTAGTAATATTTAAAGCTTAACTTAAAAGCTAATTAAACTTCATATAGACTCTATTATATATATTTATAGCTTTAAATATTTTTCTAACAATGCGATAACTTATAATAGCGTTTGATAGTTAATTACCACTAAATTAGCATTTTCGCGAATTCTAGCGTTTAAATTATTTATAATCCAGGGAGCGGTCAAATCCCCATTACCTACGTTGCATCCTAGGCGTTTGTCGAGAAAGCACCAAGGGTTATAAATATCTATCCTACTCCTCCATCTACAATGTTAGGCGGAGTTTCTAAAGGCGATCGCTTGTATCACAGCAATAGCAGAGCCGCTCAACCTCCAAAGATACCGTCGATTCTCCCGGCCAAGAATCACCATCGATCGCTCGATCTACGAGATGCAGGCGCAGCAAGCGAGCGTCTAATTAAGACAGACGAGTACTTCGAACATCAGAGGTAAGTTCCCGCTGTCAAGTCTATCAGCTAAATCCTCCTAACGCCTTGGCTTGCTAACTATTTCTACATTCCACAGCTAGACCTGCTAGCTTATCGTTCTCCTCAGACGCCTAATCCTGCCAATCACTCTCCAAAGACCGTATACTCATTTTATCTTATCCCAAGACCCTGGGAACACGCTGGAAACTTCCCGAGCGTGGATAATATGAGAATATACCAGGCATCCCCAATGGAGAGATGGGAGGGCGAAAGTACTCGAAGTCGGCCCTGGAATAGTCTTGCCGGAATATATTTTAGGCATACGGAGGATAGCGGTAATATACTACGCTATAACGGGACCTCCAGGCCCGGCGGCGATATAATGGCTCGGCGCCGAGCAATAGAAGGAAGAGAGGAGGGAGAGAAGGGAGAGGATGGAGGAGAGGATGGAGAAGAGGAGGGAGGGGAAGGAGGGAGGGGAAGGAGTGAGAAGAGGGAGAAGATTAGGGGTAGCTAGGCCACTGCAAGAAAGTCTGTAAGCTTTGCAGTGCGAAGAATTGAATGAACGACTTGATTGTGAATGTAGCTCTAAAGCCTCTATATATACACGAAGAAGGTGGAGGTAATAAGACATGATGGGGTAATAGGTAACTGAAATGGGAACGGTGATCTGCAAGCAATATTGATCTGCAATCAATATATAGGGTGGCGTTGACGCTGTCTTGGAGCCTTCCAAGCGGTGATCTTGTGTCTCAGCACAGTGTCGGTAGTCGGTTACAAAGTCGTAATATTGATATGGTGTAGAGCTTTAAAAATCGTGTCCCAGGAGCTTAATCGATGACCCCTATATAAAACGTTAACAACGTTCGATTTTAGAGCTTTAAATTGGTAGATCTTCTAGGACTCGCTATTAGAAGGAGCCCTAGCTACGAAATCTAGAATATTTGGGGTAGTATAGGCGTGCGAGTGTGTAGATATTTGCGTTTCCGAACGTCGTCACGTGATGCAGTTTTTCTGCGGGTGTGGCTTTATTGTGGTTTGCGAAAGTGTTGCGAAAGTCAAATTAAGCGAGCCACGCACACACAACATCGACTTTTGGTGAGTTTACCATACAAATTGTATGCCTGCCACGCCTAATACACTTATATTTACCTTCTATGCCGAAACGAATCCCTTAATAGCAGCTTTATTAAATTCTAGTAGCTTTTCTATTTAATTGGTCTGTTAATTGTATTGCAGTGGCTACAAAGTTATACCATTCGACTATATACCAAATTCAGCTTAATCTTGACCTCTATGGGGAGGCATACCCCCCCCTAGGAAGCAGGTAAGCCGAGCATGAGTCGCAAGGAGAGTTGATGGAAGAGGACTATATGGTAAAGAGTATGGCAATAGCCTCGTACGGAGAGAGAGGGAGAGACGAACCGATAAGGAGGATAGGAGGGCTGCAAATCCGAGTAAGGGTTAAAATAACCCTTACAGTTTTATATAGGCCCTTATTACTTATCTAGAGGACCACCCAACTACCTTTCCTAATAAAATGACCTGGCTTCTATGGGACGATTGTAATATTATAGTATCCTTTTTATTAATTTGGCAAACTTTCTAATATAATGGGTAGAGTATAAGGGCGGTATAAAGGAGAGTATAAGAGCGCTCTAAGGACTTACGTGCTGTATAAAAAGGACGCCAATATATATAGGACATTAATCGCCTTATCCCTTCGTGTGGCATTTAACACTTTTCGTATTGGGGCGCTTCTTCTTAGGTTAGCATGCTACAGGCATCCTAGTTAGCGCTATTTTATTAGCGATGCTAACGAAATGCCGCCCGAGCCCACCACAAAAAAAAACTGAATATATATTTTTTGAGGAAGTTGGCAAGTGTCACGGGTCTTACACGTTCTCACGTCCCTACGCGTTTTGACGTTCTTAACCCGTGCTCACGTTCGTCCCGAGACACCTGCGCACGTTCCCCTACAACCCCTATTTATACCCGTACCTAACCTGTTCTATTTCTGCATCTAAATGTCTTTGTATTAACCACGCATAGTTACGCGTACGTAGCCTTCTTCAATTACTACCCCGTTTAGTACATTGTATTCCAGCTCGTGCCCACTTTCGTCACAGCAAGAAGTTGTGATATATAACGTTATAGCTATACGTTCCTATCCTTCCTCCATTAACCAGCTACTAATTATATAGAGTTTTTGAAGCTTTTACGGCCGTTAAAGGCTTTTAAGCTAAAAACGCATGATGTTTTCTAGGCTGTATAAGGACGATATCTTGCTAAGGATTTGATGATTAAAAGGCAGCGATAATATTAAATGCTTTTTAATCAACTACCATATATTCTACATAGGCTTCCCAGCCACGTCGCTGCTGCTTACCGTAATATTCGAACGTCAGAGGCGCAGATAAGGCGTCTATACCCCTACCGCCGAGCAATTGCACTGACCAAGGCTTCAACACCAAGCTACACACAGTATAGAGCCTCTATATTGGCTTAAGAGGCGTACATATACGAAAAGTTCATGAATTCTTGCTAGACAAAGGGATATTTATTAACGAATTAGGCGCTGATAAGCGAACTAGGTATAGGAAGTTTAGCTAGAGCCCCGTAAATATCTCTACGATTAATACTACATTAATTAAGCGGTTAGAATATTGGAGTATTCTTATTACCTATATAATTATCAGCTACTTCCCTAAAACTCTTATTTAGTAGGGCTTAATAACTACCGAAATATTTAACGCCTGGATTAAATCTACAGTTCTACTATATTATATTCCTGGCCATACAATCTTAGTATTAGATAACGCTTTAATATATAAAAGCTAGGTAAGGAAATAATCGCGTATATAGTAGAGCTATATATTCTAACTAGTAGATATAGGAATTTATAAATCTTTATACGGCCGCCTAAATCTATATTAAATATTGTAACCGACTACCGGTACTGTGCTGAGACATAATACTGCAGCCTAGAAGGCTCTGAGACAGGATCGACCCTACCCTTGTATGTCTCGGATATGGTCAAAGATTGAGTCAGACCCTACTCTACAGGACTCTACATTCATGTATATATTCCACTTGATACCCATAGATTTACAACCAAGTCGCTCGTTTAATTCCACACACTGCAAAAGCTTACAAATATCTTCCTCCTTATTGCCCAGAGTTTAACCTAATTAAACTTTCTTTTTACGATCTGAAGGCGTGGATTTAATTAAACTCTAATATAATTAACGATTATTAAAGCTTTGGTACATTCCTATAGCTTAGTATATTGTCACGGCACTGGCAGAAATGGCAGAACTTGGTTGGCAGAACTTTGCAGTCCTCCGTACTGGCAAGTTGCCACAAATTGCCGCATATTGCGGTCACGTGACGCGAAGATCTTATAAAACATCGAGCGGCGCTGCTCTCCCTCTCCTTTCCTTTCTCTAGCTTTAGATCCTCGTTTATAGACAATCCAATCGTACAGGCTTGCGCGTCCCTCTTACCGTGCTCGCGCCTTGATTGACCGAGTCGCTAACATATATAGTATATAGGATTACGTCACTTAGTAGAAAGATACTTTTGGCGGGCTAGCTACCTAGTAAAGAACTAATTAGAGACGCAATCTTTTATAATTTAGTGCTGAGTATATAGAAATTAATAACTTACTGTCGCTTTTATATTATTTAAAATATCTTAAGCTTATGCTTTAGTTATAGTAGGAGACCTACTACAAGGCCTAACTTCTTCTCCTATATCTTCTTACTTATCCCTATACGCAAGGCCTCTAAGTTATAGAAGTTCTTAATAATAATATTAAGGATCAGTGAGGGTTTCAATAAGCGAAAATCCAGCCAATAAAATATTGGCATTTGTCAATAATTGCAGTGTCAATATTGGAATATTTGTGAGGTGAGGATGTGGATAGGGAGTCCAATGATAGAACAATAGGTATATTGTATAGACAGAGACGAATCCTTAAGGGAAAAGGAGGAGTCTAAGGTGCGAGGTAAGGGGTTTCCATAGGCACGTGCAGCGCACGTGCCTCACAGGCGAGTCGCCTGCGGGTCGCCTGCACCTCGCAGCTATATAGCTATCTACTCAGGTTTCACCTGACATATTGGCAATTTTTAAATAAAATTATTATAATAGAAATATACTTATTTTAAAAATAAATATTATATAAATTATTGGCATAGATTGGCAGTTTTAAATATATTCTTGCGTATAAAAGTATTTGCATACTATGGAATATCTTGGCATCCGCTACCTTACCAAAATTAATTAATTTAAATATTAACTATCTCTAACTGTACCACAACTATACGTAATTAAAACTCTATATCTCTAATATAGTGTCAGGTGAAACCTGAGTAGATATGTCACGGAACCCTACCGCAGGGGCCTCTATAGGAGAGCCCCGTGCTCTCGCGTATACCTCGCGTACAGCTTATGTCAGCTACGCGTAGGTATATCACCTCCTTACGCCCTCGACCCTTACGATCGATCGCGCAACGTCTTGTAGACTCCTCGAATACATACGCTTTGTAGCCACTGCCCCCGTCCCGTGACATTACGTTGCGCCTTTTTTACCACCGACGCTCAGCCTACGACCAATTCTACGTCTCTGCAATACTGCAGGCGCTGCCAGAAGCAGCGTGTCTACGAATTACCTCACTTTACACTTCCAAGGAACCCACGATAGTAAGACGATATCCCTTACTAGCTACTATGTCAAACCCAAAGAACAATCCAATACCTACACCTAACCTACAACGCCAATCAATCCCAGGAGAATTCGATTTATCAGCCCTAGCCTTAACCCCTGAGGAGACGGACACCGATAATGTCTCATCTTTTATTGACCACACAACTACGGACAAGCAAACGGAAGGGCTACCACCCATCGAAATCGAAATACGAGACGCCGAGACGTTTGCAAAAATGGTAGCACGAGACCCCGATAAATACTACCGCCTTCTACAGAACTATCACCTAAAGCTTACACGAGCCGAGATGCGTGCTGCCCAAGATCGCGATATCATCCAAGACCTACAAGCTCGTGAGGCGCTCGCCGACAACACACGTCAAGAAACCGAAGACGACCTCCGCGTGTCTGAACGCGACGTCCAACAGTTAAAGAAGGCTGAGATTGCACTAATTGCTACGGTCACTGAAAGAGAAGGCACAATCAAATACCTACAATCTCAGCTTAACGAGCACATTCGTAACAACGCCAGACACCTCTCTACTACATACAACGCCACCCAAGTCTCTACGCCCCCGGCAACTTCACCTACTCGACGCTCGACGGAGGGCCAGCGCCAAGCAGCTTCACCTAACAGGAACCCCTACCAAAGCAGCGACGACGAAAGCCACAATGATCGGACCCAAACTGCCACCGCAGGGTCTAATACACGCTACCCTGATCCCCCAGTCTTCCAGGGAGACCGCAAGGAATACAGCCACTGGAAGATGCAAATCCGCGAGAAACTAACTCAGAGCGCCTGCCTTTTTTGTTGGAATATGAGGTCATGGGGCTAAAGCTCTGTTATTGCTTATCTTCTATATAGGTAGTAGACAGGGGTCCCAATGATATTTATATCCATTGCTTCTTAACGATATATTCATTCATAAGCAGTGATAACGATTGGATATTTTGAAATCCTTATGAATGAATATCCATAAGCTTATGAATATGTATAGGAAAGTTAAAGCCTCGTCGTGGTATAGTATTGTAGCAAAATAATGCTAAAGTGTATGCGTAGTATTAATTTTGTGCGCTATATTTCGCGTTAAAGTTGTGGGTAAAAAGTAAGAGGAAACTGCTGGTGAGCAATAAAGGGGGAATGCCAAGACTGGTGNTAGAGCTCAGGTAAGTACGTATATAAGCTATATCGCGAATATCCATTCATATCGCGATATTTTGGCTCCCTTAATGATAATGATGGATATTTGGTCAAAATATCAATCCATTCATTACTGGGACCGCTGGTAGTAGATGAGGTTTTCCCCTCATCTAGCGCCAAGCCTCATCACGTGATATCGTTGTGAGCTTGTCTGCCAACACTTATCACTTCGATGGGTCCGGCAAGGAGCTTCCGCGTCGTGATCGCTCTGTTGGGGCCGCTTTGGCCAAACGCGGCGTCACTAAGGCATCTTCTGGCTCTGTTGCCTTTGGTGCCTCGTCCACTGCTCCCACGCCCTGTCTGCCCTCATTTAGCAGCAAACGGCGCCATGAGGCCACACCTGAACGCGAGCGGGTCGAAATTGACCTTAATTCTTCTGAAGAAGACCTTCCTGGAGTTGACGAGGTGATTGCGACGAAGGTTCCCCGTTTTGGCGGACAGGATCCGGACAGTAACTCTTGGCAGTAACTTTACTGTCCGAATCTTTTGCCAAGTTTCATTCTGCCGGTGCAAAATTAGTGGCTTAGAGCTTATTTATTAGAGTCGTAGCTTAATTTAGCACGGCTTACCCCCAGAAGCGCCTCCCCCTACGCCTCTACGCCTCTACGCCTCTACGCCTCTACGCCTCTACGCCTCTACGCCTCTACGCCTCTGCGCCTCTACGCCTCTGCGCCCCTGCACCTTTATATCTCTACGTCTATGTCTCTACACCTCTCTACCTAACATCCCATAAGACGTGCAAAGAGATGCATAAAGAGACGCAAGGAGACACGGGTAGAGACACGGGCAGAGACATAAGTAGACGCACGAGCAGAGCTATAAGCAGAGCTATAATCAGAGCTACAAGCAAGAGCTACAAGCAGAGCAACGAGCAGAGACATATAGTGGAGCCAGAAGCAGAGCCACAAGTAGAGACGTAGAGAGGTGTAGAGGTATAGAGGTATAAGGCGTGGAGATAGAAAGGGGTGTCTGAGTAAAGGGGTGTAATATTTATATTAGCTTAGCCTTAATTTACCCCTGTAGAATTCATACTAAGCACTTATTTATCTTAGACGCCACTTTCCCATCCCCCACCGACCCACCTTCCTATCTAGGCTGCTCCCTTTACTTCTCCCTTTGCCCCCTCTGCTCCCTCTACTTGTGGCCCTGCTCGTGGCCCTGCTCGTGGCTGTACTCGTGGCTCTACTCATGGCTCTACTCGTGGCTCTACTCGTGGCTCTACTCGTGGCTCTACCTGTGGCTCTACTTGTGGCTCTGCTTGTGGCTCTGCTTGTGGCTCTGCTTGTACCTCTCTCTGCTCGCGTCTCTGCCTGTGCCTTGCCCGTGCCTCTCTTACAAAGGGAGACGCGTAGCGAGAGACGCATAGAAAGAGACGCGTAGAGAGAGACGCGTAGAGAGAAACGCGTAGAAAGAGACGCGTAAGGAGAGACGCGTAGGGGAGAGAGGCGCCTCCTGCGCCTCTACACCTCTACGCCTCTGCACCTTATATCTCTACGTCTGTTTCCACACCTCTCTACCTAACCCCCTATAAGACGTGCAAAGAGACGCATAAGGAGACGCAAGGAGACACGGGTAGAGACACGGGCAGAGACATAAGTAGACGCACGAGCAGAGCCACAAGCAGAGCCATGGGCAGAGCCACAAGTACGGAGGACCACGCAAAATTGAATTTCCCCTTCCTATTTGGGAAAAGCGTCGTTTCGATGCCAAGACCCCACCAAAAATACCAACTTTTTGACTTTGAGCTTGTAAAAAGCAACTCTACACCGACTTTTTGATAGAATCTATTCTCTTAATCGCTTATAACGTCCTTTATATACCTTCTACTGTTTTTTCTATCAATTTTGGAGCCAAAATGCCTCGCTACGGCCTTGCAACGAGGGCGCAGGCCGTAGTAATGAAGGCTCTAGGAACACCCTTAAAGGTCATTACTTGCGTTACTAGAATTAGCGCTAAGCACATCGGCAACCTAGTAAAAAAGGCAGTAGAGAATGGCTAGCGTGCAAATTGGGTCCTCCTTAATGACCACCTTAAGAATAAGCCTGGCCTAGGGCGCAAGAAGACTATTACCCCTGATCTTAAGCAAAAAGTTATTAACGCCGTTACGTGCAATCGTTACGGGCGTAAAAAAAGCACTAAAATGATCGCTCGCGAAATAGGCCTCTCTGCATCGTCCGTTCGAATTATACTCTAAAAGTATGGCTTCCGTAAGACAAAGCCAATAAGGAAGCCTGGATTAACTACAGCTATAAAGAATAAACGGTATAGATTTACATTGGCCCACCGCCACTAGACGTTAGAAGATTAGAAGGCCGTAATTTAGTCAAATAAGACGAGTATTGTTTTGGGCCACCGTCGAGGGGGCTACTAAGTATGGCGACGACCGTACGAGGCCTGCGTACGTAGCTGCGTACGAGAACGGTGGAAGGGGTACTCCGAGTTTATGTTCTGGGGTTGCTTTATATACGACTTTAAAGGCCCTTACCATATTTGGAAGCCTTAAATGAAGAAGGAATTGGATGAATTAAAATCTATTATTAAGATCTGGAACGAAGCTCTAGAGCTAAAGGCGTATAAGGCTTGGAAAGAGAAATAAGATACTAAAAGAAGCTTATACAAACTACATTACGGGAGGCGCATAGGCGGAGCTCCTGCTAAATAGAAGTTTACAGCATTATATAGAGCTTTTACTCGATTAGATGGAGGTGGAATTAACTAGTAGTAATATTTAACAAATATTTTAATACCAAAACTTCTTCCGTTCGCCTAAAGCCTTATATACTTAAATCCTAATACAACCATACAGGAAGATAAGGCTACTTCTCATGTTGCAAAGATTTACTAGGTCTACTTTGACGCCTACAAGATTTAACGTCTTCTTTAGCCAGGTAATTTGCCTAATCTAAATATAATTAAGCCCTGTTAGAGCTACCTAAAACGGGTGACTATAAAAAGAGGCCTACTTACCTCCCGTATAGCTGCAGAGAAATCTTAGCTTAAAGCTTAGCAAGATCTTAAGTAGTGGCGAATTTAGCAGTGGGTTGAGAGGATACCTCGCTATATTAAGAAGATTATAGAACTTAAAGGAGGCAACGATTATAGAGAGGGAGCGGAGGAAAAGCAGCGAAGATAAAAGTAACTTTGTAAGAAAGCTAATCGTAAGCTTTTTATAATTGTTGAGGTGCTTTAAACGGGCTACGAGACGTTATGTAATTGCTGTGGTTTACCTAACGCCTATCTGTAATTCTTCCTCCCTGCGCAGAGCCGTGAGGAAATTAAGGAGATTACTAAGGAAGAGTGGCAAAAATTAGTTAATTTAGTCGTTCTAAATTGACGTTAAGATACTTAAGGCCCTGGCTTAATTGCAGATCGACAGCTCTATAATTAAAGACTCTAAAGGAACAATCGTAATTAGGTAGTTGAACGGGTAGAGAGTTAAGTAGAGAGCTAAGACCAGAGGCAATTGAGGCCTTAAAAAGCTCGAAAACCTGTAGAATATAAGGTGCGATGGAACGAGGTTAATCACGTGAATATTAAACGGTAAAACACCACGTTTTGGAGACTATATAGATGATATATTAGTATCAAAAGCTTCAATTAAGTTGATTGAGTTGATTTTTGGTGGGGTCTTGGCATCGAAACGACGCTTTTCCCAAATAGGAAGGGGAAATTCAATTTTGCGTGGTCCTCCGTAGAGCCATAAGCAGAGCCACGAGCAGAGACACAAGTGGAGCCACGAGCAGAGCCACAAGCAGAGACGTAGAGAAGTGTAGAGGTATAGAGGTGCGAGGTATAGAGGTAGAAAGGGGTGTCTAGAAAGGGAGTATTAAAGCTCAGCCTTAATTTACCCCTGTAGATTAACTAATTAAGCACTGTTCATCTAGACCCACCTCCCATCCCCACCGACCCACCTTCCTATCTAAGTTGCCCCTTTACTTCTCCCTTTGCCCCCCTCTGCTCCTCTCTCGTGGCCCTACTTATGGCCCTGCTCGTGGCTCTGCCTGTAGCTCTGCTCGTGGCTCTGCTTGTAGCTCTGCTCGTGGCTCTGCTTGTAGCNCTGCCTGTGGCTCTNCTTGTGGCTCTGCTTGTGGCTTTGCTCGTACCTCTGCTCGCGTCTCTGCCCGTGCCTTGCCCGTGCCTCTCTTACAAAGGGGGGGCGCGTAGAGGGACGCATAGAAAGAGACGCGTAGAGAGACGCGTAGAGAGACACGTGGAAGGAGACGCGTGGGGAGACACGTGGAAGGAGACGCGTAGAGAGACGCGTGGGGGGAGACGTGTAGGGGGAGATATGTACAGCACAAGAAAGAGTAAAAATAGATGATGGGAAGGCTAAAATAGGCCCTGAGTAGTGTCTTGGCTTCCTTTACCGCCTGCTGAGCCGCCGTCGATCAAAAGATTCGGACAGTAAAGTTACTGCCAAGAGTTACTGTCCGGATCCTGTCCGCCGTTTTGGCACTGCTAGGATCCGTTCTGGCCCTTCGGCCGGATTTGGCTCTGCTGCTACCAAGAAGTCTTATACTGTCTCTTTTGATCCCATTACTCCCACCAAGCCCAGAAAGTTGACCTCTGCTCCGCAGAGGGACATTCCGGCCCTTGTCTCGTCCTTCCCGCAAGGATCGGCCCCAACTTCTCCTAACAGGGTCCCATCCATCCGGTGTCCAATTTGCTGGAATGGAACTCGGAACGTCTCTGGGAAGCTCTTACCACTGTGGGTCTTGTTGGTATCCTTTTGGCTATTCTTGATGCTGATTGGTCCATTTTAGGTGCAACGTACTCCGGCTGCTCCTGCTAAGGTCATTATAGAGCTTAATGGTCACACCAACCTCCTTCAGCGCCTTTCTCATGACGTTGAGGACCTGGGGGCCCGGCTTGATTTTCTTGAAGGGAGTATAACCAGCATTGACACCACTTTGCGCCGCATTGCCGACCTTTCGACGATGCGGAGCTTATTGGCAGCACTCCAACCCCCATAGCCCCTCCTGCGCCTTAAGCTGATCCCCTTAGCCATCCTGAGCCAGTTAGTGGCGATGTGACTTCTCCTAACACTTTGGGGAATCCGGAGCGTGATTCTGGTACCGATGTGGCTTATTCTTCTTTAGTTAGGGACGATTCAGCTAATAGCTTTGGTTCGGCGGGATTTGGTACTAGCGCTCAGTAAGTGGTCCTTTCTTAACCCTTTTTGGCTAGGTTGACATCTTGTGGGTCCCTTTGGGCGGCGGCCTTCTTTGGTTTGGTTTCTTTTATTGCATTTGGGTCGGTTAGCGAAAAATGGTGATAGGTTGGCCCTTTTCTTTCACACTTCTTACCTGGGTAGGTATGGACTGGCTCTTTTAGCTATGGGGCACTATTGGTGCTCCCTGGACCAAATTCTACTACATTGGTTCCAATTCGTTCCTAATTGCATTGTTGTCCCGGTTAGACTGACTAAGTCCTCTTACGGTCTCACTAAAACCCATAAAACCCTGTTTGGGGGAAAATTGGGAAAGTGTTACCGTTTGGCGCCCTTCCTCTTTTTTAGGGGCCGTCCCGGTCCATTATGGTTCTTGCTTTTAAGGTCCGAGTTATGGGTAGTCCGTGGCCCACTTTGTCCTAAAGTGCGCCTATAAGCTCTCATCGTGGTTTCTAATAGGTTTTCGGCTGGTTCCTATGTGTCGTCTTCTGGACCATATCCTTTCCAACGCACTTGGTACTTTATGATTCCATTTTTGTCTTCCATCTGGCCCAGAATGGCCTCAACATGCCATTGTTCCAATTCGGGTATGTCCACAAAATGAGGCATGGGCTGTTGTCTCCCGCTNACCACATCTGGTATATATTTTTCCAAAAGGGACACGTGGAACACATCATGGATGTTCCAATTTTCTGGCAATTTGAGCTGATACGCTTGCGTATTGATTACCCTTGTGACCTTAAAGGGTCCAAAGTTCTTATAATCTAGCTTTTTCTTGGGTCTACTTGTCCGTATGTGCTTGCCCGCCAGCCATACGTAGTCTCCTTCCTTGAATTCCATGGGTTTGTGACCTATGTTGTAGTATTTTGCTTGGAATTCTTGAGCCTTAACCAAAGATTGCCTCAAATTGTCGTGAATTGTCGTCAACTTATTGGCCAATTCTTCGGCATACTTCGACACACTGCCTCTGTAGGCTTCTCTTGGACCCTCGCCTCTAAATAGCGTTCTGGCCTCGTTTGCCTGAAATGGGGTTATTCCTGTAAAGGCGTGGATTGAGTCGTTATAAGCAAACTCCGCCGTAGCAAGGAGACTGGCCCAGTTTGTCTGTTTAAAGTTACAGAATGCCCTAAGGTACTGCTCTATGGTTTAATTTTGCCTTTCTGTCTACCCATCTGTCTGAGGGTGGAACGTAGTAGACAAGTTTCGCTTGATTCCTAGATGGAAGCACAGCGAAGACCAGAATTTAGAGGTTAGAATTGGTCCTTGGTCTGACACAATGGACCATGGGACTCCATGTAGTCTGATCACCTCCCTTATAAGTAGGTTCGCTAGACCTTGGGCCTTTAAGTCCCCTCTTGTAGGGATGTAGTGGGCCATTTTTGTAAATCAGTCCACCACTACCAGAACTGCGTCATACTGGACACCCACGTACTCGCTCGGAGGTAGTTCTGTAACGAAATCAAGTATAATATCTTCCCAGGGGCCTCTTGGGACTGGTAGGGGGTGTAGTACCCCGTACGGTTGGTATCTTGACGGCTTGATCCGGCTGCAGGTATAGCAGCCTCGGATCCAATCTTTGACGTATTGTCTCACTTCCGGCCAGTAGTACTGACGTTAGACCAGTTCCAACGTTTTTGTTATGCCGAAATGTCCTACTAGCTTGCCATCATGGCAACGCTGCATTACCTCAAGCCGTAGTCTCCCACTTAAGATGTACAGCCTTCCTCGGTAGCGGAGCACACCGTTATCATCCTTCCAATCTTTTAGCCAGATTGGGACGGTGTGATTACTCCGACTCCGGCTGCCCTGTTAGCGCTCCTTCTCCTTTGCTTCGTCTAATTGCGCCCAAATCTTTTGGGCTATTAAATCGGTGGATAAGGCTTCCTTTGCCTCTTCTAGGAGTGAGTCTTCTAGGGTATATGCCGTTTCAGACTCTTCTGCTGCTATCCCAGCCAGTTCAGTCCGTGGCGCTCAGTGTTGCGCACCACCTGCACCAGTGCGGCCCAATCGGCCCACAATTGCTCCCATCAACAGCTGGCCGCCTACTCTGTCGGATCGGCTCGTATCAAGCTGTGATTGAAGACTTCGAAGAATCGCATTTGGTTCTCCATCAGTGAGGGGGACAGTTTGGTCCATCTCCTCGTAATCCGGTCGCTGTGATGGGGCGTCCGCCGGGTTACTTGCGCCTTTTCGGTGCACAATGCGGAAATTGAAGATGGCTAGCCATTCGGCCCATCTTACCTGTCTCCGTGACAGCTCTTTTGTCGTTATAAAAGGCCGTAGATTGGCGTAATCAGTCAGTAATTCGACCTAATGTTGCGCCCCTTCCAAATAGTGTCTCCAGTGCTTAAAACTGGCCACTATTGCCAGCAACTCCGCATTATGCGTGTCGTAGTTGCGTTCTGCCGCAATCAGCTTTCTTGAAAAGAATGCCACTGGGTGCTATTGTAGCTTCCCATCGGGCCCTGGAGCTTGCTGGCTCAATATGCCCGAGATTGCGAATCCAGAAGCGTCCGTCTCGATCCTTATAGGCATCCCTGGCCTGAAATGGATCAATAGGGGGGCCGATTCAAACTGCTTCTTTAACAGTTCAAAGGCCTCTAACGCTTTTGGGTCCAGTTTGAGTTCCTTTAACTCTTCTTGTCTCTATCTCCAGCCTCCTTTGGCCGCGCCGCGACCACGTTCGGTCACTTTGTTTAAGGGTGCTGCAATATGGGAGAAGCCCTTGATGAAACGGCGGTAATAATTGGCGAATCCAATAAAGATTCTCACCTCTCGTATACTCTTGGGCACGGGCCATTCCTTGATAGTTTGGACCCGTTCGGGCTCCATTATTACGCCATTTTGGGTTACCACGAACCCTAAAAAGTTCACACTGTCCTTATGGAAGTCACATTTGAACAGTTCGGCGTACAATTTATGTGCTCGGAGTCTCTCTAAGACCTCCTTTACATGGGCCTTATGATCTTCTACCCTCTCGGAGAAGATCAGGATGTCATCAAGGTATATAATGCAGGTTACATCTAACAGGTCCGACAGGGCGCTGTTAATGTACCCTTGAAAGGTGCCAGGGGCATTACTTAGTCCGAATGGGACTATAGTATATTCAAAAAGCCCGTATCTGGTCCTAAACGCTATTTTCCACTTATCGCCCTCTTTAATCCTAATGCGATGATACGTATCTCTTAGATCCAATTTAGTGTAGCGGGATGCCCTACACAACTGGTCTAAGGATTCCTGGATTAGGGGGAGTGGGTACTGATTCTTTTCGGTAATTGCGTTTAACCCTCTATAGTCCATATAGAGACGTAAGCCTCCATCCTTCTTCTTAACGAAGAGGATTGGAGTACTAGCGGGAGATCGTAACTTGCGGATCCACCCGCGTTGCAGATTCTTGTCCAGATACTCCCTCAAAACCTTTAGTTCGGCTTTTAAAAGGTTGTATAGTGGACCAAATGGGGGTTGTTTGCCTTTCATTAACTCAATTGCTAGCTCATGTAGACCGTGGTCCGGCAATAACCCAGCTTCTTTCTCATTAAATACGTCTGTATAGTCCTTATAGGCTTCCAGCAGAGTATCCACCGGCCCTTTAAGCGCCGCAATAGTTACATATATGATGAAAAGATCTGAGTCCGCGTGTCGCAGACTTGCTGCAAAGGATCTCGGTCCTTCTATTGCAACCTTTTGGTATTTCTTGTTCCCTTTGGCCCTTCGGAGCCGTAGAGTCTTCTGTGCAAAGCTTGGAATTGGGTCCCATTTAGACAACTAAGGCATGCCTAGGACCATATCGAATCCGGCTACCTCTCCCACGAGAAAGGAGTCCACTCCGCCTTGCTTTAATCCGAACGAGTCAGTAACCTTATATGGTACACTAGCCGTTCCGTATATAGCTAGAGGTTGGTGGTTAAGGGTCTTGTACCCTCCTAGCCTTTGCCCGTCATAATTTAGTCCACTACGTGCCAGCAGGGACGGGGTAACAATATCGGCTTCCGCTTCACAATCGATAAGGGTACGGACCGATATGTCGCCCTTTGGGCCTCTTACGCTCACTGTGACTTGAATTAACGAGCTACCTGGGCTTCTTTATCCGCTGGAGTTGCAGGCTTCTTCTTGTTGCTCCTTTGTATACGTGACCTTGCCTATGATGTATGGGGCCGTTACGTCGTGGGGTTCGCTTTTTTTGTTTCCTTCTTCGGCTCGCGGCACTTCCTGTTGGCAGACAAGCTCACAACGATATCACGTGATGAGGCTTGGCGCTAGATGAGGGGAAAACCTCATCTACTACCTATATAGAAGATAAGCAATAACAGAGCTTTAGCCCCATGACCTTATATTCCAACAGGTTATGAGCCCGGGTTCGCGCCTGATGGGCTAAATCTAATTGCTTCATTATTGTTACGATATTTGCTATCGCAATATCACCACACGGGCGTAAAAAGTCGGTAAACGTTCACCTGACTTACAACGCCAAAAACCTACAACGAGCAGCTACGTAGCTGCTAACTACGGACTCCACGCCGAATGCACAAGAGGATCCTACCGAGGACGAGCCTAACACAGTCCGTGATCAAACCGCGGCACCGGAGGCTTAGGAGGACCTCTCATTCGGTGGACAACCTTACTATCGTTATTACAGAACGATAGAGTTTCGAGAACAAAGCTTTATGATATCCGCATCAGTGGGGGATTAAAAGAAGCTTATTGGAACTGCCTACACCGGCTAAGGAACATATTGAGTCAAAAACCTACACTCTACAAACACTCCCTATAAAGGAAACCAATCTGACAACGTTGTCTTAACAAGGCCTACAGACTGCCTACTATAAGCCTCGCCAATATGAGCGACAAACGTACCACCCAAACCTCTATTCGAAAGCTCATCAGACGGGAAGACTGGCCGATGTTTAGTATCGATGTACAAAACCACCTCCGATCTAAAAACATTGAGTGGGTTCTTGACGATCCACCGCGGCCTCTTCCTACAATTGAGTCGATTAAGGAGAAATGGGTGGACTTAGGCTTTACCGGCAAACAGCTGAAAGTCAAGCCAGCTGACTTAGTGAAGGAACGGGAGAAACATGAGGGACAGCTAGCCTACGCAGCCGGTTTTATCAACCAAAGCGTTGGCGATATCTATAAGCCGTTTATATCAAACGCTAGAGAGGCGCTTGAAAAATGGAAGGCCTTAAAAGAACGCTTTGAGGATCTTAGCCCAGCAGCCGTTACCGATATTGTGGCTACCCTCTTTACTAAACGCGCTCAAGACTTCGAGAATATGGAGGAGTTTGTCTCCTACATTACATTAAACCTTGATCGCCTTATTGAAATGGATCAACCCATTAACTACGAAGTCCTCGCCCAAGCGGCCCTTCTGCATGGAGCCAACTCTACCAACTACGCTCAGTTTAAAATAACTAAACGAACAAATTGGACGCAGAAAAATACCGACCCGCGAGCCTTAGGCAAGGAACTTATTATCTTTGATAGCGAGCTTAATCAAGAGCCAAATTAAGATAATAACCTCACCTACACGAACAGAAGGCGCGACGAATCTGCCTCTGAGACTTAGGGAGGGAAGAACGGATAAAGCCTCAGCCTAATCAGATATCATTACAAACACATCACCCGCACGAGCAGAAGACAAAGTCGCTCTGCAGCACCTCACGAACCACTACACGACGATCCTCATCCATCTACCTACCTAGGCACGACGAGTCTGCCTCTGAGACTTAGGGAGGGAAGAACGGATAAAGCCTCAGAGCCTAATCAAGATGGCAACGAGCGGACAGCGCTTATTAACCCCACGAATAACCTCACTGAACGAAGCTCTCAACGAGCTACTACCTACCTCACCGAACAAAGCTCTCAACGAGCTACTACCTACCTCATTGAACGAAGCTCTTCCTGAGCACACCTCACCGTACGAAGCTCTCAACGAGCTACTACCTACCTCACTGACGAAGCTCTCAACGAGCCACTACCTGCCTCATCGAACGAAGCACATCGATATCCGGTTTCACTACGTGAGAGATAAGATAAACGGTGGCAGAACACCTTCGGATGGTGCAGGACTACACTAGACCTCAATAGGAAATCAGCACACGACCGGCAGATCCTCGGAAAGCACGCCAAATGACGTTTTGAGACCTCAAAACAGGCAACAGAGCTTATCCTCGATCTATCGACCTACCACTCAAATCTAACGGCCACGACATTAGGGAGGGCTCATACTGGTAGGAAGGATGGATACACTTCAGGAGAGATATAGGGTGAGGCTATAAGGCCTCTAGAACTCTATGGGCAATGTAGAACACCTATAGGGAAGTGCTAACAAATTTTTGGGGGTGGTCCTATGTGGGTAGGCGCTAGGGAGGGCGGAACTCCTTACTAGATACTTATTCCGCCTTAGAGGAGCTTCAGCAACCCTTATCAAGCAGTTCTACGTCCCTATATACAGTGTATATAGTGATATCGTTGACTGAGCTTGAGGGAGGGTGTTGGCAGACAAGCTCACAACGATATCACGTGACGAGGCTTGGCGCTAGATGAGGGGAAAACCTCATCTACTACCTATATAGAAGATAAGCAATAACAGAGCTTTAGCCCCATGACCTCATATTCCAACACTTCCTGGCGATGTGGCCTAGTTGGTTACAGTTGTAACATCTCAGACTAGATCGGTTACTCTTCGGCTTCCCTTCCTTATTAGGGTTGGGCCGATCTTCTTTGGACTAATCTTTCTGGGACGACGATGGACCCGATCGTTGTTGTCGATTCTGGTGTGTTCTTGAGTTATTTGCGTTGCTCCAAGACCTTTTCCTTAAGTTCTTCGTTTCTGAGGGTGCTTGTTTCTGGGCCGATTTGGACGATTCGCGCTTTATGTCCCTATATGCTTCTTCAGCATCTAGTTCCATTTTGGACAACTTGTGGTATTCTACCCCCGGGACGTAAAATAGCCTCTTCTGTATTTCGTCCGATAGGGCCGCTTTGAACTCCAGGATCTGTATTTCCTTGTCTTGTATGCCCCGCTCTCTCCATTGTACACGGAGGTATTGTAACAGGTCCGATGGGGTCCGGTTTCCTTGTGTTGCTCTTTTGATTCTGGCAAAGGCATTGGCCTTGCGCTCCTGTACTGTCCCAAGTAACAACAATATGTACTCTTTCATTTTTTCCTAGGTTTGTTCCGCAACGGGCTATGTGGCCTTTACGTTGTCCCATCTTTCCTGCTGAGTATCCCCTAAATGCTCGTATGCAAATTCGGTCCGCTGTAATTCCATTTCAAATGCATATAGGACCCGAATAAAGAACTTCTCACAGTCTTTCTTCCATTTGTCCCATTCGTGTCTCCCTTTACCTGTAAACTTTGTCAGTAGCTGTGGTTTAGGCAATTGGGATTATAACGCAGCGCCCCTAATGGGTATATTGATCTCTCTTGGGTCCGGTAGGGCAGGGGTTGGCACAGTTAAGGATCTTGCTAGTGTTCTTCTGTCCTCTTCTGGCGGTTATTAATATTCCTCCAGTTCTTACCTCATTTGCGACAATGTCTGCCGTTTCTTGGCGAGCTCCAGCTGTAGTTGCATGGCTACTAGCTCATCGTCCAGACTTTGGTTTTCTGCCTCCAATTGAGCCAGTTTTCCTCCTTGTGTGACTCTTTGGGGTCCTTGTTTGAGGTCGTCCTCGCCCTATTCAGTTGAGATCAACTCATTTTGTTCTTCTTCCTCCGATCCTTCGTCGTCAGAGTTTTCTAGATCCGGTTGGATCGTATTGGACGCCGATTGGGAGTTTAATGGTCCCGCTGCCGCATTTCGTTCGTTCCTCTTTGTTTGCGGTCGGTTCGCGCCCGATGCTGTGTCGCGTGGTCAGAGGTTCATCTTCGTCCGAGGACCTTGTAGTACCATAGGGAGCTGTTCGCGTGTGAGGAACTGGGAGTTCCTGAGGTTGATATGGTAGAAAAAGGCTTAACTCGGCACGATTGGTCAATGGAGGATACTGTCTGTATTCAACACATCACGAACAGCTATCCCCCTACTAGAGCAGCTGCTCATGGTTTTATCTGGCGCCGTCTAGTCAGGACTTTATCAGATTCAGGCAAAGCCTCCGATCGGTCCAATTCTATTTACAGCTCAGACCAGATATACCTTGTCATCCTGACTCAGGTCCACTCAGGCTCCGTATAAGGCGGTGAGTCCTCCTCTGCTCCGATTGTTACCAGATCGTCACTGTTCGTGACATAATTGCTCGTACTAATTAGCAGGCGCTCAAGCTTGCTTACGCCTTTGCCATATATTAGGGCCTTAATAATGAGGTTAATAATATGGCTAACGCACCGAAGCCGTTCCTTTTTAGATACTAAGAGGTTTTATAAGAGGTAATCGTAGATGTTATTATTATTGCCAGCGTTATCGGTTATTAAGCAGCTAAGTTTATAATTAAATTAATACTCCTAAATTACTGTTGCTAAAGCCGCTGCTATATTTTTAGCATTATGCAATCCTTATAGTTGTGGAAGGCCTAAAAGCGCTAATTAAAGCTTGCTATCTTTGTTAATAAAATAATCTACTACACTAAGTAGTAATACTCCATTTATAGACGTCCAGATATTGCAGCTAAGGTGGATTTTGCTAAGTGCGGTAAAAAGGAGGTCTTTAATATTAACGCGTTGCTGTTTAAAGGCGGCTTTAATCCAATCGCTTAATAATATAGGCGCTTTTATAAGATACTCCTAGATCTAAGGACGATTAAATATAAGTAGAGCGCGCGTATAAGGACTCGTAGCTTAACGGAAGGTAATATCCTATAGAATCGTCTAATTAATATAGGCTTAAATATAGCTAGCTACCATCTAGAGTAGATAAGGCTTAAGCGGCTAACCGGAACGGGCTTAACGCGGCTAGTAGTTGTATACTACTACTATAGCTTTTAGGGTTGGTAATAAGGCTATACTTTAATTTTAAATGGCCGCTAATATGGTTAGTGCCGTTAATTGTAAGTAGAGCACCTGGTTTTTGAGCTAGGTAGCGGGCTTTATGTGGCTAGGGCCTCTTCTTGCCTAGGCGGCTATCCTAGAATAGGTCGACTCCATATTTCCAAATTACTAATATAGAGATATTGCCTAATAGCGACCGCTTATTAATAACTCAGTATCTATATTTTTGCCGGTAAGCTTACCATATTTTATTAGGTAGAGGCTGTTCTAGTTAATAGAGGAGATATAGCCGTAGTTCTAATTAACTAGGGGAGGCTCTCGTAATATAGAATTATTTTAATCGCCCGATTTGGTGTTATTGTCAATGTGTCTAATAGTTAGTAGATAGCTAGCTTTAGGGCCTTATAGCTGACTAACTGCAGTTAAGTAGATCGCTCGCTGTCAGCTCGCTATCCAAATTAGGCAATTTGTATAAAATTTATAGTGTTTTATTACGGATTTTTGGTAGCACCTCTATATATACAAATATTAAGATTACCCGATTAAAGATAACCTTTGTAACGGCGCTGGGGCACCGCCCCTGCGACGTCTACATGCAGCCTAGTCAGGGGCTCGCTTGGAGACTTGGCTCGTGTACAAGGGGGTAACATAAACGGGTTAGACGCCCACCCTGCTAGTACAGTAAACAAAATAACCTGGCCCCGCTATGTCACTCTGGACTCGCTTATTTCTTTACCCATACTAGCAGGGTGGGCGTCTGACCCATTTATGTTACCCCCTTGTATATAGACCTGTCCTTTCCTCGACCTCCTTCTGCTCCTTAGCTTAGTATCTTCGTAATACAGCATTCTACAAGCTTCGGTTCAGAGGCATTTATACGAGCCGTAACAACCTTAATTTACCTAATATAGTATTACAATATAGTTAAAATCATCCTCTGCGCCTGTAAAGGCTTAAAAAGGTAGATATTAAAGTCGGTAATAATATTAGCGGTAAAAAAGGAAAGTAGTAGTAAGAGCTCTGGAGGCCCTACTTCTATATTAGATATATTTTACTAAGCTAGCTTATAGCTAATGTCACGGCACCGTTACAGACCCTAGTTAGGGGCTCGCTTGGAGACTTGGCGCCTGTATATAGACGTGTCCTTTTCTCGACCTTCTCTGCTCCTTAGCTTAGTATCTTTATAAGATAGCATTCTACAAGCTTTGGTTCAGAAGCATTTATACAAGCCGTCACAGCTAATAAGATTAATATTTAAGCTTATTAACTAGGGTATAGTTAAAGCTCTATTAAAGTTAATATAGTTAATTAAACTACTTAATAAAAGGCCTTTAATTAACCACTACTTCTAAGATTAATCTACTTTAATTATATCGGCTAATAGTTAATTACGCTTATTAGTAATAATCTTTTTAGCTTAACTAAAGGCTTATTTATATAGAGTTTATTATTATTATAAATAATATATTAAAAGTAATCTTAGTAAGTATTAGGTAAATAATTTAACCTATTTTAGCCACTAGTTATAAGAATTAAGAACGGTATAATTTTTATTATTATTATCGGAACTAATCCTAATAAACTTAAGGCCTATACTATAGTAGCGGTTAAGCTTACTAGTAAGCTTAATACACTTTTAATTACGCTTTAAGGAAGTAAGGCTCTTATCTACAACTAAACATTAGGATTTTTTTTAGCGCACGTTGGTGCAAGCAGCACGACCGTCGCCAGAGCTATACGACCGCTGCTAGAGCCAGACGACAACTGTTTAAATGACCAGCTAGCGAACAATATAAACGATTTAATCGATTAATCGAATTAAGGTAGTACAGACAGGTAGGTATAGACAGGCAGATGCTGACGGGTAGGCAGATGCAGACAGATAGGCAGATGCTAGTGGGTAGGCAGATGCAGACAGCAAGCCAGATACGACGGGTAGGTAAATGTAGATAGGTAGGCAGATGTTAACGGGTGGGTAGGTGTAGATGGGTAGGCAGATATAGATAGGTAGGCAGATATAGACAGGTAGGCAGATGTAGACAGGTAGGCGCAGATAGGTAGGTATAGATAGATAGGTAGACAGGTAGATAGGTAGACAGGCAGACAAGCAGACAGGCAAATAGGTAGATAGCTCTACATTTTATATAGTTATAATATAAATATATTTAAAAGTATATTATAGCAATCTGGTGATATATAATTTATATAGTTGCAATTATATAGTTTATGTTAACGACTCAGTTAATCGAGACATAAGTACGGTAAAAGGGTCGCGCAAGCCTATACGATTAGATTGTCTATAAACGAGAATCTAAAGCTAGGGAAAGGAAAGGAGAAGAAGAGCAGCGCCGTTCGGTGTTTTATAAGATCTTCGCGTCACGTAATCGCAATATGCGGCAATCTGTAGCAATCTGTAGCAACTTACCGGTGCGAAGTTCTGCTAGTACCGTAACATTACCCCCCCCTCCAAAAAAGCCTGCCCTTAGGCTTTGTCGCTAAAAGTCTTAGTAAGAGAATCTGACCAATTAGACAACTTCAACCGCCGGTCGAAGTTCCTAGACATCTTAACACCTTACGTGACTAAGAAATTTCTAGGGCGTTCTTGTCCTTATGTTCTTCTGGTAGCTTATCATCTTCGTTATACCAGCATTCTATCCACTCGTCTAGGTACTTTAGCGGTCCGGGTTTATTAGGGTAACGGCTGTGGAACTCCTAGAGCTTATGGGGACTACCTATAAAGTTCTATATAGGGTACCAAGTAGGGTCTGGGTCATATCCTTTCCAACTAACACGATACTTTAACGTTCCCTTTATAAGTTTACAGGCTAGCATTTCTTCAATTTCCCATTTATCATCGCCATTAACTTAAATTGGCAGGGGAGGTTTATTCTTTTGTCCGGGTAGTAGGTTATTTACAGCTTTCCGTAGCTTATCCGGTAAGAAGATAGGGTGAACTTTAATTAAGTCTGGGAGCTTAACCTTGTACAAGTTGCCTATTTTGTTAAGAATCTTATACGGTCCTGCCATCTTATAGTCCAGCTTACGGCTAGGCCGTTCTGTCTTCTAGTTCTTTATTATAACCCAGACCATATCGCCTACAGTAAAGTCAGGCTCGCGCCTATGCTTATTCGCCTACTATTCTATTAATTTCTGGGCCTTTTCTAGGTTCGTACTGGCTACTTTCCAGGCTTCTTCTAAGCGCTTAGCGTACTGCTAGGCTTCCTTATGAGATAGTTTTTCGCGTACGGTCTAGGGCCCTTCTGGTCTTTCCCAGTTAAAGCTTGTGCGGGGTAGGTAACCTATTTCTAGTTGAATAGGGGCAAATCCGGTAGAGTCGTGGGGTAGGGTCACTTGGGCGTAGTCCATTAAGGGCAATAGTTCGGCCTAGTTATCCTAGAAGTAGTTAACGAAAGGCCGGAGTCTCTGGTCCAAGTATTAATTTACAATCTCCGTTTAACCGTCTGTCTGGGGGTAATATGCCGTAGAAGGCTTTAGCTTAATACCTAAGATCCGGGTAAACTCATTCCAAAAGGCTAATATAAACTGCGGCCCGCGGTCGGATACAATAGTGTCTAGTAGTCCGTAAATTTGGTAGACGTAGTGGATATACAGTCGGGCTGCCTCTTTAGCATCGATATTCTTATGACAGGGAATTAAAAACGGGCGCTTGCCGAAGCGGTCAACCAGGATTATAACTATATCATATCCGTCACGGTCTGGAGGTAGCTTATAAAAGTCTATAGAGATATATTGCCAGGGGCGGTCGGGTATTGGGAGGGGTTTTAATAGTCCTAGGGTCTTATCTCGTGGAATTATAGACCTATAGCAGTCATTACAGTTCCGTATATAGCGATCAATATCCATAATTATTCCGGGCCAGAAATAGCGGTCGCCAATAATCCTACGGGTCTTATTTTTTCCGGGGTAAGCCGTAGAGACCTAGGCATGTACTTCGGCAATAAGCCAAGTCCGTAAGTTCTGTTCCTCTGCTGCCACTAGCCGTTCGCGGTGCTTAAGCAGTCTACTTTCGAGGGACCATGGGCTAGAAACGTTCTTTACCTTTTCACGGTACTCCTGTAGAGAAGGGGCCGTACGGTTTACCTGCAGCAGTTTATCAATAAGGTCTAGTTCTATGGAGTTAATAGGGCATATCTCAGCATCCAAAGAGTCTGTATTTAGTTCTGCCCGTATCCAAAAGTCAAGGTGCTCTAGTTGTAGTAGCGCTTGGGTCCGTAATGAGATCTTTACGGCTGTCTGGTCATTTATATCCTGTTCACGCCTTATAAGAGCGTCTGCACGGTTGGTGGTGCCTAGCCTATACATAATTAGGAAGTTAAACTAAGATAGGGTGTCCGCCCAGCGCGCCTGTCGGGCTATAAGGGCCTTTATTGTCATAAAATATTCTAAGGCCTTATGATCTGAAACTACCTAGATAGACTCAGGGGTGCCTTCTAGTTGTGCTCGCCAGTGCTAAAAGCTAGAGATAATAGCCAGCATTTCTTTGTCGTGAATCGGGTAGTTCAGCTCAGCATCTACCATAGTCTTCAAATAGTAAGCAACAGGGTGCCATTCTCCGTTTGTCTGCTTTTGGGAGTAAACGCCAGCTATAACACCATCTAAGGCATCGGTTTCTAGCATTAAGGGCCGTTCTGGGTTAAAGTGGGCGAGTAAGGGAGCAGAGACCAGTCGTTTCTTAAGCTCGTCAAAGGCCTGCCTATATACGGTGTCAAAGTAAAAGGGCCGGTCCTTATAGGTAAGTAGGCTCAGTAGCCGGGCAATCCTGCTGTAGTTCTTAATAAAGCGTCGGTAGAAGTTACAGAACCCTAAGAATAACTGCACCCCCTTTACGGTCCTTGGGGGTACCCATTAGTTAATTACGGCCGTCTTTTCTGGGTCTGCCTCAATCCCGTTTGTACTAATAATAAACCCTAGGTACTTTATACACTTAACACTAAATTCTAACTTCTTAATATCGGCTTAGAGGCCAGCTTCCCAAAGCCGTTATAGGACTTTATAGACATGCTCTTCATGTTCCAGTTCGTTTTCAGAGTAAATTATAATATCATCCAGATATACTGTATAGAAGTTATCGAGGTAGTCAAATAGTACGTTATTTATGTATCGTTGGTATGTGGCCGGTCCGTTAGTCAGTCTAAAAGGCAGTACTTTATATTTATACGTTCCGTAACGGGTCCGAAACGTAGTAAGGTCTTCTAATTTAGGGTCCATCCTAATTCGGTAAAAAGCCTAGCGGATATTAAGCTTCGTAAAGATCTTAGCTCTACTCATTCGGGCTAAAGTCTTATTAGGTAAAGGCAGTGGGTAGCGGTCTTTAAAGGTCAAATTATTAAGCTTGCGGTAGTCAATACAGAAACGAAGTCCTTTATTTGGCTTTTTAGCAAAGAGAATAGGTGAGTTAAAAGGGGCTTAACTAGGCTCAATAAAGCCCTTATCCAGGTTATTAATAAGATACTGCTTTGTGGCCTGTAATTCGGCAGTAGATTGCTGTTGGAGGGGGCTATAGCCAAGGGTAACCACCTTGTCCGGCTTAATTTCAATCTTATGGTCGTACGGTTGGTGAGGCGGGAGTACATTAGACGCTGCTTTGGAGAAGGTGTCTTTAAATTTCTGGTATTGATGGGGCAGTTTCTGTTCTACTAGCTCCTTATCCGTAAGCTCGCCTTTCTCTTAGGCTAGGGCTTCTTTCTCTTTAATTATTTGATCAATTTCGTATAAGCTAGTTGTAAAGGCAATAGTATTAGGCTAAACCAGGTTTCAGTAGAATCCTATAGCGCCAATATAGCAGATATCGACTAGCGGGAGGTCTGTGGGTTTCTTTATGGATGTTCGTCGGGCCGTATTTTGCGGTATAGGGTTTATAGTCTTCCTCAGCTCACGTTCCATTTTCCGCAAGTTGTCCTTCCGGTCTATTAGTTCGGTATATTGTCCAATGTCCCTGGCCTTTCTTTGTGGCTGCGTAGGGCCTAAGTTCTCCATTGGGGACTTAGCTAGACCACTACCGACTTCCTAAGTCTCTGGTGCGGGTGGTGTGACATAGGCAGTCTGGGGGCGGCGTAGTATACAGATCCGTTGCGGATCAAGCTGTACATCCTTCTTAAAAGCCTGGTCCCTACGCGTCGCATCGGCCTGGTAAACGGTGTTTATCTACGGCCGTACAAGGTTTTCCATTGTAATACTAATCTCTTTTATAAAGGAAGGCGTTGGGGGCATAGTCTCGGGCCAGATAAGCTGCCTATTCCGTACGTTGAGCTGTAAGCCCAAATAGGCTAGCCATTTTCTCCCTAAGATCATATCATGGCTTCCAAGGTCCGTAATAAGGAAGGGGACGTTATACTGCCTTCGTCCGTCAACGCGGAGGTGGATCCGCAAGATAGTTGTAATAGGTGGTCCTATCCATCCGTTATAACCGCAAATAGGGACTAGTTTGGGCAGTTCTTCAAGGGGTACATTTAAAAAGTCAGTCAGTTTTACAGCGCACTTTATGTCAATTAAGGTAAAGGCATTTGCTCCTGAGTTAGCTAAAGCAGAGGTTAAAACTTAATATCTATTGCGAAATAAAGTATAAGGGATAGTGCAGCTTCTTCCACCAACTAGCCGACCCAGATCGATATGTGACATATCGATCCCTTTTGACCCTAGAGAGGAGTCTTCCTCTAGGGTTCCTCTTTTTCCGGCTCCGTACTGTCCTCTTGAATTAACAGGACCTCGTTTGTCTTTGCCTTTGTCGGGCAGTTCCTTGTAGGGTGGCCTATTTGACCGCACGAGAAGTAAGCTCCTTAATCGCTGAGGGCCTATATACAGGGGTCGCTGTATGTAGGCCAGGTGTACACCGGGCCCGCAGCAGGGGTAGCTGCGCGGCCAGCTGCCAGGTTAACTGTAGGAGTTGCCGATCGTGCCGGGGCGCTACGGGCCGTACTCGCAGTACTTGCGGCCTGGTTTGCAAGGTTTCTAGTTTTCAGCCGGTCGGCGCGTGCCTTGATTCGACGGAGGCCTTAGTCAATAGCTAGGAAATGGTCCGTAAGTTCCTTTAACGTCTGTGCCGTAGTATAAGCTGGCAATACGGCCCGCTGTAGGTCCAGGGTAAGCTTGTCGAAGAGGTCTGGCAGCAGATCTTCCTGGGGGATCTAGGCCTGTCCGGCCAGGTGTAGAAAGCAGTGTACGAGATGGATGGATTGGATCTAGATCCAAATCCAGTTAGCCTCAAATCCATCAAATCCATCGGATCTGGATCGAGATCCAAACTTTATCCATGCCCAGGCTTCAATTTTGCCGTATATTAAGCCAATTCTGGCGATTTTCGCCACTTATATAACATAACGGCCCAGTGATTTTCAGTATAATCTGACTATAGCTGTTTGCTAAGCTCCACCGCAGCTGTCTACCGAGTTCCACCGCAACCGTCTACCATTCCACCGCAACTGTCCACCGAGCTCCACCGTAACTGTCCACCGAGTTCCACCGCAACTGTCCACCGAGTTCCACCGCAACTGTCACCAAGTTCCACCGCAACTGTCTACTGAGTCCACCGAGTTCCACTGCAACTGTCCACCGAGTTCCACTGCAACTGTCTACCGAGTTCCACTGCAACTGTCTACCGAGTTCCACCGCAACTGTCCACCGAGTTCCACCCGCAACTGTCCACAAGTTCCACCGTAACTGTCTACTGAGTCACCGAGTTCCACTGCAACTGTCTACCAAGTTCCACCGCAACTGTCCACTGAGTCCCACCGCAACTGTCCACCAAGTTCCACCGCAACTGTCCACCGAGTTCTACTGTAATCTGCGGACCGTGACTTTTACTAACTAATTAGGATTTTCCATGCCCGGCATGGAAAATCGCTATTGGCTCGCTTACTACTAGCGCCTTGGTGGCACTCGCGAGGATTGCTTAAATTAATAACCTCCGCCTCTTAGACCTAATTGACTCTAGGGGAGTCAACTTTGTAGGCTTAAGTGGAGTTATATTAAGTCTTAAATTAATAATCTTATTCTTGTCCTAGGAGTAAAGACATAAAGTTGCCTGGATCGTACTCTGCTCGAGGTGGTTGCGGCGTTTTATAATCATCTGGCTAAGACGGCTAAAGATACGTTCTGGCTCATCGCTCATAGCTGGAATTGATAGGAGATCAATGGGCATTTGAGCAAGGTGCGGGTACTGTTCGCGGCCAATAGTTCTCCACCACTCAATTGGGGTCTCGCAATCTTCAACTTGATTTTGCGTACAATAGCGATCATATTCATCCTGCACGGTAGCAGAACGTCGTTNATAGCCGCTCTTCTGAAGACCTTTNATNCTATAGGCCTCCATGATATTAAGCTCACGCTTAGGCTTCTTCTTCTCCGGGGATAGAGCTTCTGAGATGGGCTGTTGCTTATAATCTGTAAGCCATAGATATTTAACTAATTTACGGGCAGACGTAATCCAAGTCTTCTTATGCTCCCACTGAGCTTCTACGTACTGCCAATTGTATCTAGGATGGAGGACGACTGCGGCGATATAGGCTGCTGACTCATCGATCTTCGCATAGTACTGTTAAGCCTTGTCAAGTACGAACTTAATTTGTGTAGCAAAATGCCATTCTCCTTNAATCGACAAAGGCGGTGCGGATTTAAAGCGTTCGTATNCAGAGGTAAGTTCTTCAGTNATACATTCGATGTCCTGCTGAACATTAACTAGCCCGCATGACTTGCCATCACCTNGTTGGCCTTNTAGGTCCATAGTTGCAACCCAGCATGGTTTNAGTAAATTTTCGTACTGTNTTANAACCTCCCAATCGTCCGCAGTAAGCGCATCTGTAAAGATTACATTCCGAGCACTGTCCTGGTCTTCTGGCCAAGTAGATTCTGGCCTCTCTTTTAGTCGTTTTGCGCGTTGTTACTCTGACTATATAAAGTCTTCAAATGGCGCGCGAAGCTGATTTAGTGTANAGAATTCCTTGTAAGTACTATTCNAGCGGGTAGCGTTAGATCGGGAGAGGTCTCGGGTTGTTATTGTGTCCCATTGGTCCTCCNGGAGGATGCTCCGGAGATACGTCTTCTGGCCTAATAATTTGTTAATACTATTAATTAACTCATACTTTTAGAACTACCTACTTTCATGCCACCGATGTCTTCTCTGAGGGCTCGTATATACCCATACAATTAAGTTATGAGCTTTGCCAACTGGTCCTCGCTTCCTCCATGTCTATAACTGTGCCTTTATGTCCTTAGGTACCATATCCTCCGCTTTAAATAAATCTGGGTTATAACCGTACAAGAGGTGGCGGGCAATGATGTTGATAATATGGCCTGAACAACGTAGCCGGCGCTCAATTGGATTAAAGTCGAACTCCTTTACAATAGCCATCATCGCCGTATCGTTATTGGTCGCATTATCTAGCATAAAATACCCAATCTGCTCATTCTTAATGCCAAAGTCTTTGATTACGGCAATTACGCCTTCTACGATATCAACGCCAGCATATAAGCTAGTCTGCTCTGGAATAGCAAGAAGAGTTGCTCGAGGCTCAAAATCTTTGTTAAGAAAATGGGCAATAACACCATTGAGTGAAAGAAGGTTGCCCGACGTCCATAGGTCAAAAGATAAATGGATCTTACTAACCGCGCGTTGTAGCTCTCTCTTTACTGCCGCCTTATGGTAAGCATAGCCCTTAATAATCCAAGATCTGACTGACCATCTACTAGGCATACATTCTGCTGCTCGAGGCGACAGATATTTAATAAACTCGCGAAAGACTGGCCCATTAACTTGCCTAAAAGACACGTTGTCATAAACAATCCATCGAAGAAGAAGTCGCCTAAACGTCTTCTTATTAAATGCACGCGCCAACTCATTGAGAACTTGCTGCTCCCGGGGATTATTTGTATCGAGACCTTTAAGTACAGAGATTGACTTTAACGTGTACGGCACCTCCTTACCCTTCTTGTTGAATGTACGACCATAGACCACTCGAATATGCTTTATAATATTAGAGCTTCCTTTGTGGGTGTTCCAGGAGTGGGCCTTAATACTATGCTTGCAATGACACTCCTTGCAAAGCCACCATTGGTCGCTGGTCTTATGGTTCTCCATTAGTACACCTAACCGCCAGATTAGGGAGGAGAGCTTGCCGTTACCTTTAGAGATTGGGATAATATAGCCAGGTAATCTGTTCCAGTCAACCCAGGACCAATCAAACTGACTCTTATCTTCAGGAGGAGCCTCGCCAGCGCACGCTTTAGCAGACCAATCAGCACTAAATGTACTAAACGTTGGAGCTGTTGTAAGAGTTGAGATCTCAGGTATATCGGGATCAGGCGTCGGCGTTGTTTGAATTATAGTAGATTAATCCGGCTCGGTTATATCAGAGACTTAATCTTCTGGCCTCACTATTATGTCCGACAAGTTGGGAGACCAGGCGGTACGGCAGTAAGGCTGCCAGGTAGGGCCATCTCGTGGCTGGAGGTGTGGAGGTACATTTAAGGGAGGTGGTGGTAGTAGAGGTGGAGGTGGTAAAGGTGGTTTGGCAACAGCCTTCTTCTTTCTTAGCTTTGGAGGCATAGTTAATGGTAATAATAAGAATAAGAGGTAAGAGACTTTATTATTTTTACTGTTATCTAACTATGTAACGCACAAATGCACCAGTTCACCCCTTTTACGCCATCTAATGGTCAGTGCAGTGATCAATGCATTACGGCGTTGCCTCAACAACGCCATAAATGGATAACTATTGGATCTAGATCCATATCCACGCCACCAATGGATTAGGCGTGGATTAGTGGATTGATGGATCCCGATCCAATCTCGATCCATCCATCTCATACACTGGTAGAAAGCGGGTTTAGAAGGCCGAAAAGGTCTCCGTTGTTTTCATATTTAGGCTTTTATAGCCGAGGCGGGCGTTCTATACTTTAAAAGGGTCTTTATAAATAGAAGAAAAGTGTTTAATCATTTCTTCTTTAGAGATGAAGGGGTCTGCTAAGTCTTCAGTGTATCACGGGCGTAAACGCGTCTGGGCGTCTCCGCCAGTACGGCCAAAAACGTAGGCCATTCTGGCTCGGGCGTTAGGGAAGTGGTCTGCATTAACTTTAAGCTTATCCCGCAATTGAAGCTTCCAATTATTAAATGTAGGGTCGGTTCCGTCTGTAAGTAGCGGGGGATCCGCGACCTTTGCCGACCGCTTCGGCGCTGTATAGGCCTCGGTGGATCCACTAAGGCGCTGGGATAGGGCCTAAAGGACTGTAGCAAGTCTTTAATTGTCTAATGATGACTTATTATTAGATACAGGGGTATCTCTGGCTTTGAGCAGCTCTCGCAGTCGTTCAATTTCGGCATTGGCAGCCGCAAGCTCCGCCTGGGAGGTTGAAACGTTAATTGTTTCTTCATCTGAAGTATTTGAGGGTCCTACAGCTGCTTTACCTGCTGCTGTGGTTTGTGGCATGGTGGTAGGGGTGTTGGGTAATTCCGGGTAATTTCTTTAGGGGTTCTGGTCTGTGCGTGTCTTGTAGGTCCTTTCCTTAGAGTTCTGTTCTTTTCTTTTAGGTCCTGTCCTTGTGGTCCTAGTGATGTCCTTAGGGTCCTGTTCTGTGTTCTTGTAGATATATTTAAGTTCCTTCTCAGGAAGAAAGAGTAGAGTGAGCTTTAGATAATGTTAGTGACTCAGTCAATCGAGACATAAGCACGGCAAAAGGGTCGCGCAAGCCTGTACGATTGGATTGTCTATAAACGAGAATCTAAAGCTAGGGAAAGGAAAGGAGAAGAAGAGCAGCGCCGTTCGGTGTTTTATAAGATCTTCGCGTCACGTGATCGCAATATGCGGCAATCTGTGGCAATCTGTGGCAACTTGCCGGTGCGAAGTTCTGCCAAGTTCTGCCAGTACCGTAACAGTTTATACAGTTTGTACAGTTTGTACAGTTTATACAGTTTACGCGCTATTTATTTATAGGGTAGCAAAAAGCTAGCATTAGTTTGGTAGCTAATGCTGCAATTTTGTTGCAAAACGCGCGGTTTGCCCGAATCGCTAACGACCATATACGACTGTGCAAATCGTATAGTTTGCAGCAAATTGCCGCAATTTGCAACAACGCGCCTAAAAAAAATTTCCTGATAAAGACTATATATATTTATTAGCTAAATCGTTATTAGATTTATAAAGAACCTTCCTATATTATAGCTTAAGTAGTTCCTTATCTTCCTTATTTACTTACTTATTAATAAAAGTAGTTAATCTATTAGGCCTGCGCGGTATTAAAGGGCGCGTAAATAAAGCTAATAAGGAAGAGGCAGAGGAAGAAGTAGAGGAAAAACTAGAGGAAGAAGCTCTACTACCTTACTAGGTCCCAAGCGAGCTTCCAAAATTTAACAGATTGGTTAAACAAGTGTTCAGGGATCTATGGGACCAGTCAGTCCAATGAGCGCAACACTCGACTAAAAAGGTACAATCTAGATTTAATAGGAACCGACCTGGCCGCAACAAAGCGAACTGTCTCCAAAGCACCTGCGATAGCGAAAATCGGAAACAAACTGGGCCGCATCAAGACCGGCCGCAGTAGAGACGGAACAGACTATGTCAGACCGTTGGACCTCCTTGTTCTGGAACCGTTTGAGCCACTTTGGGAACTTAGAGAAACAATCGTAGCAACCGTTGGTCGTCGGGGTCCATTTTAATTCATTATTGTAGATTCGGGCACGACTCTCTCCTATTACTACCATATTGGGCCAAAGGATGACAGACTTGGGCAAGCAGGTCCTAGACAAAGAGAGAAAAGAAACCGAAAAAGGAGCAAACTGTCGCTGATTGAAGTCAGTTGGAATATTTGGGACCACAAGGGTCAGAAGTATTAGTAGAATTGTTAGGGCCAAAAGAGCTCACGAAGAGCTAGAGAGGAGTAAATCGGACTAAAAGCAGGACGAAATCCGAGAACGAGTCACCAAGATTGATAAAAGAATGACTAAAGAGCTCGAAGATTCAAATTCTGGAACTATCTTATAAGATGGTGCTAAGCCACTAGTCCCTAGTCTTTTGGCTAAGAAAGCTTAATTTCTAAAGAGCCATATTAAGGATTTTGGGGTCGCAATCCGTAAGAAGGGGGCTCTGTTACGAACAGTGACGATCTAGTAACAATCGGAGCAGAGGAGGACTCACCGCCTTATACGGAGCCTGAGTGGACCTAAGTCAGGATGACAAGGTATATCTGGTCCGAGCTATAAATAGAATTGGACCGATTGGAGGCTTTGCCTTAATCTGGTAATATAGGGCGCTATTTTGCGAACACAGTTACGGAGAATAGAAGGATTATATTTAACCCAGTTATAATACTCTTTTGGCTAAGCGAGCGGCGTAGGATACATATTAAATAGTGTAACGAAGCCTTGTGGGAAAAACCACGGTGGACTTGTTAATGGGCTGGGTATGTAGGTATGGAATAGTTAACAACGTAAACATAACTGGTGGAGTAGGTTGCCTAATAGATTAACTCCAATTGTATTCTGAGATTCACTATAAAGAAGAGAACTATCTAGGTAGAGACTGAGGCCCTTTAAATACACAATACTGCGCCCAAGAAATGTACTGAGTACGTTGGTACGTCAGTACGTCGGTACGTCGCGTTCCCACGTTCCCACGTTCCCACGTTCCGAACTTGTAACGTGCCTCGTCCCATGGCTCGATCGGTTCCAGCGCCTCCCGTGCTATCTCAACCAACCCGCTCATGTCTCTTTTAGTAGTTCTACTACTGCCGATATAGGGTCCGTAACAAGTAGGAGTAAGAATTGCGGTTAGATAGTGCTAGCATTTAAATAAGACAAATCTAACATCGCATAGCTTGGGCGGACCTAGTAGGGCAAAGCATAAGTTAACGGAGGCTATAGGTTTAGTAAGGAGTAAGAGCTAAGATAAGATAGCGCTAATACCTAAATTTCTAGATTAAGAACGGAGGGAAATAGTTCTATACCGGTAATAAGCTGTATTCCATGGGCCGAGTTATAATAAGTTAGACTAGCTAGTAAAGATTTACACGTATTAAACACAGTTGCAGCCTTTTAACTAGACACTACTAGCCGTTTCTGGGTATCGTAAGAAGACCTATATGGCAAAGTGTAACCGACTACCGAGGTTCGCATTACCTTATGACTCACCACCCTTGTTTTCAGCTGCAATGGTACATCGTCGTCGGCTTCGCCGACACCCTTTTGCCACCTATTTCTTGTATATAGTCTACTCGATTTCCATAGATTTACAATTAAGTCGCTCACTCAATTCTTCCACACTGCAAAGCTTACACAAAGAGTGGCAAGACTAAATTGCCCGCATATTAATACTAGTGGGGGAGCGAATAAAGGCGCTGGGTATATATAAGGTCTGATATAATTAGGTTAAAAAGAGGAAGACTAGGTTAAGTGTAACCGACTACCGAGGCTCGCATTACCCTATGACTCACCACCCGTTTCTTGGCTCATATGTCTTACATTGTGTGTCTTACTACCTATTTCCATTACCTATTGCCGAGTGTAAGCGCAGACTTCTTGCCACCATTTCATGTATATATACCACTTGATTTCCATAGATTTATAATCAAGTCACTCGTTCAATTCCCACACTGCAAAAGCTTACATTAAGCTATGCACCGCCATCCGTAAAGGCCCTTTATACCAACCGTAGTAACCTTGGAAGTTAATTAGGCAGGCGGAGTTTATATAAATATATAAGCTTTGCAGTATGGGAAATAAACGAGCGACATGATTATAAATATAGCTCTAAAGTCTCTATATATACATAGGGTAGGTAGCAAGAAGATAACAACAACGATCTATAATTGCCACTGTAGACGATGCCACTTAGTTGGTAATAGGTAATGGAAATAGGTGTTGGAAATAAGTAGTAAGATATGTAATAGTAGGAAATAGGGTGGTAAGTTATAAGGTAGCGCAAGCTTTAGTACCGATAGTTAGTTATACACCCTCCCTAGATTTAACGGTGTAGTTAAAGCTATAGAAAATAAAAATAAAGGTAGAGGTTATACCAAAATAGGAAATTTGGATACAATTTAGGAGTGGTAAAAGGATATGGTAATGGTGACGGTATATTGCGGATATTGCGGACATTGCGAATATTGTAATAGTGCCAGTTGCTTAATAGAATAGTAATCTAATATTAAATATCTACCAATTTCAATTACTTTATCTATGCTTTGTGCTTTTAACGGTAGGACTTTAGTAAGGCCGTTAGTCCTATCTTAGTAGGCGCATAGTCTATATATTGTCGTATAGTGTAGGAGGGTACGACCTCTCTAAGATGGGAAAGTCACAGTGCTGTCAGTCTGTCTATCTGTCGGTCGGTCGGTCGGTTGGTCAGTCAGTCAGTTATAATCAGTTAGTAAGAAAGAAAGAAAAGAGTGTATTTCTGGTAACTGGTAAGGTCGTGATGTATATGTATGATAGAGGGAAGAAGGAAGGAAGCCGAAGGCTCTATAAATATAGGAAATGCCAAGACAGTAGGCGACGTTCAATCTACACCACCACAATAGTGGGGTAACTCGCGCTCTAAATTGAAACCAATTGCCTTAAAGAATCATTACTACTAGATAATTTTAATAGCAGCAGGAGACAGGGAGAGAAGTTTTGCTTTAGTAGTTAATTAAGTAATAAATCGCTATAGGGTCGCTTTCCAATTAATTAGTCCTCTAAATAGCATAAATAGGTATCCTTAAGAGCTTCGTCTAGTCTCTTTATAGTCCATAAATACTGCATTAGATACTCCATAAAAAGTTATATCATCTCCTTTAGGGTTTACAAAAGTAGATATATGCTCTAAATACTTCGCCAGAGTATTTAATAGCTTGTTCTAAAGCAATAGGTAATAGCTTAGTTTACCACGTCTAGGTGTTTTTAATTTAGATTAGTAAGAAATTCGGCCAGTTTAGAATACGTCTTAGTAATATTAGGTCTTCTAAAGGTGGCGAGGTATATAAGCAAACTAACCTATTACTAGTAGGCTAATGTTCTTTAAGAGTTCGTCTACTAGTTGGACAGAATTAGTTTTTTAGCAGAAAGTAATAACTTAGGGAATCTTTCTAGTTAAATATTAAATCAATTAGCTATCATTTTAATATAGAAATCTTAGTAAAGCTAGATCTTTTAACTTAGTTAATCTTATTTAATTTAAATTCTTAAGAACTGTTTGTACCAACTTAATGGTACAGGCGAGTCGTGTCTAGGGGCACGAAATACGTATAGTATCGTATGCTCATTTAGACGGTGGTGACTGTCGATTGTATGAAGCAGACTACGTGGTCTATATACTGATGCACCTCCCCCCTGATTAGTCAGTGCTTCATAAGTGCACCAGACGCGTAAGCGAGTGGTTAGTGCACTAAACGCGTAAACGCGTACCTGGTGTACCGAACGCGTAAGCACGCGGTTGGTACAACAGGTGCTGTAATTATACAAGAACCAATATAGATCTCCTAGTGCACGGATTTCGTATTAGTATAGTAGTTTAGCTTTAAATTCTTCAAGTCTCTAAAGGTTCTTTTTAGCAAATAGAACGGCAATATTATCTACGTAGAAGAAGATAATAAGTCGTCTATTAGTAAATAGGCAGTTAGTGCCTAGGACTAGTTCTAATCCGAACTTAGCTAGTATACTAGTAAGCTCTTTATACTAAAGTAGTGGTAAGATTTTTAATCCGTATAGCGCCATAAGTAGCTTTAGGATAAGCTCGGACCCCTAGAATTCGGTTAGCCCCTAAACTCGGCTACTTAACCAAAATTAAAGACCTTCACCGCATATGCAACCTTACCAAAAGGTGGCGCCGCACTTCAAAACTTACGCATACCCATCTTCCTATCAAAAACAATCGATTTTCAGACTCTCAAGACCCAATTCCTACTGCCTAGCAAGCTAGAGGTGGATTTATTTGCCTTTTTACCCCCTTTTACCCAAGAGAAAATTCTCTTAAGGGGTGGTCCTAGCTTATAAGCGAGGCAGGGGTAGGAACACCAAAACATCAAAACATAGACTTTTTCTAGGTTTTTCTTCTATATAAAGTAAAAGCCTAATAAAATAGGGGGTGTAGGTAATTTTCTATATCTCCTTTAGTCAGATTTTCCTTAGTAAGAGAAGGATTGCCTTTTCGGGCTTTTCTGCTAGTAAAAGCCTAACAAGTCCTTTTTTCTAGTAGTTTTTTCTACTTCTAATAGAAAAAGAAAATAACTACACTAGTCTTTTTTAGCTAGCTTTTCTACTACCTTTTAGCCTAATCTCCCTAGAAATCTTCTAGTAAGATTAGTAAGGAGAAAGGGCGTAAAAGGATAGTAAAAATTAGCAAGGCTTTTTGCCTAGTTTTTCACCTCTGGGACTAGGAGATAAGAGACCTAAGGAGGTTATTATCTACTGTAAAAACTAGGAACCCCCCCTATAAGATGGTAAGGCCTACTAGGCCTAAACAAAGGCCTCCAATAGGCAAAAATACAGAGACAAGCGACGATGAACCCTCATCTACCTCTTCTTCTACCTCTTCCCCTTCTCCTTCTCCTTCTCCTCCGTCTTCCCCTTGCCTGTCTAGGAAAGACGTAGAAAAGGAGAATGGAAGAAAAAGATATTATATACCATCTTCTCCTGAAAACGAAACCCAAAACCAAAGAAGAAGGACGTTAGTACCTAAGCCTATTACGGCTAGTATACCTCCCTCCTCTCTTTCTCCAAAATATCACCTACAAAAAGCCCTAGACAACCTAAACCAGGCCTATATAGGGCTAAAAGAAGAAGAAGAAAAAGAGCAAGTCAAATTACTAGGGGACTACGTACAGAGTGTCCTAGTAGGAGAAGATCCCTTTANAAAGGAAAAAGAAAGAAAGGAAAGAGATGTCCTAAAAGGACTAGTAGAAGAAGTAAGAGCTCTCCGTAAGGAGGTAGCTCCAAAAACGCAAACCTACGCAGAGAAGCTAAAGAAGGGCCTCTCTTCTTCCACTTTTGCTTCCTCTTCCTCTACTACTTCTTCCTCTCCCCCCCCCTCTTATCTCCCCCTACTAGTTCTACTAGCCCTACCTCTACTAGAGGGAAAAAAAAGCAATTACAAGAAAGGAAACTAGTCCTAGTTACGGACCAAAAAGACCAGCCTCTAGATGTC